>NW_015506201.1:9266-76407 GCF_001515645.1 Sinocyclocheilus grahami | reverse complement strand
AAAAAAGTCCTTTCCTTAAACCCCCCCCCCAAAAAAAACAGTACTGAACCATACTTTGTAAATGAATAAAAATATAAATTAATTATTATATTGATCATTGAAGTTCATAGTTTATTAACTAATGTTAACATAAGAAACATTAAAATGTAAAAATATGTATTAGTGATAGTAAATGTTTAAATGAACACACTCTAAAAATAAGCAATACTTATACAGCTTTCATTAATCTTAATGATACAAATGGATTATTGTAAAGTGTTTACGTAGTAAATTGGATTTTTGCCGATAGCTCCAGCAATCAAGTATCGGTGCCGATTAATAGGCAAAATTTATCAATTGGTCGACCACTATATAAAACTAAGCTATGTGAAATGAAAATGTAAAATAGTTCTACTCCAAACACCAGGAATATTTGCATGTTTAAATCTAATCATTTCTTGAACTGTTTTACAGGTGGTTATTGACGTCACACAGGTGGAGTAATAACTTCTGCTACCTACACTGTTCCAGAACAGATTCATTTCAGGTTATTGCTGTATATAATGAACATGTTGCCTGAAGACTACTTTTATCTGAGAAATACTTTTATTGCTAATTTTGTTCTCTGTTGTTTTGGTTTATTTCAAGAAGTTTGATTAAACAATTTTTCTTTCATTATTAGAGGCTTATGGAAATTTGCAAGGATATTGAAGGGGAAAAACGATAATGACTTTGCAGCTTATCCTTCATGACCGCAGACCACTAGGACTATTCCAGTTTGTTCATTTACAAACAAAGTTTTCTGTGCTGGTTGTCGCATGATTGATTCAGTTGCAATGGGAAATTAAGTAATCAGCGCACACGCTGATGTACTTACAGTACACAGATGCAATATGATGCAGTTTAATACGAAAAGACATACACCATCCGAGCAAAACAAAGATGCTCTGGGAAATATTTACTCAAAGACATCAGATATCTCAGTGTTATTAAGAGCTTGGTGAAATATGCGGACAATACACTCTGTGTTTGAAGATCATTATTTCAGTCACCATGTGCGTTCAAATTTGAAACCATACATCATTAGCTAGTTCACAGAGGGTTCAAGTGAGGATTCAAGAGTGAAATAAACGAAAAGTTTCTTCCTGCTGATGTTGTGTATTGAAGTGATATAGACTGTCTGATAAGTTAAATGAAGGTACAAATAACTTCCCAGCAAAAGGTAATGATCTTGGTATGAAAGTTAATGGTGGAAAAAGTCTGTCCAAACAGCCTTCAAGACAATGCAGTATTGTATTCTCTTTTTGCATAAGTATTCTCTTAGTTCTGAGAGGAAGAAAAAAAAACAAAAAACATATATAATAAATAACACACAACAATATAAAATAAAGCTACTCAAATCTTCCTGGATCATAACTGTGGTTTTAAATTATGAATTTATAGAAAAATGTGATACAAACAGAATGTACCCAAGTTTTATTCACTAAATGTCTGAATACGGGAATATGGATATGGTATTTACAACAACAATTTTATTTATTCATTCATTCATTCTGTACATACATACATACATATCAATTTTACTGAGTGTCACAACTATAACCAATAATAATAACCAAAACAGAAAGAAAGAAAGAAAGAAAGAAAGAAAGAAAGAAAGAAAGAAAGAAAGAAATACAAAACAAATCAAAATAAAACGAATGGTTTTGCTGTACTGACTCTTTTGTATTGTTGGCCACTTTAGGACCAAAAGAAATCTCAATCTTCAGTACATTATATAATATAAATGTAAATAATTTAAGGAATTTGAATTATTTATATATGTCAAAGTGTGCCTGTCCTCTTGAAAATCACCAATAAAGAGCATTCTCATGTGATTTATTTATTTATTTATCATTTTGGATTTCATTCAGATTTCAATAGTTATCCATCTGATTCCTCACAGGTTGTGTATATCTAATCAATCCCCCACTGTACATACATGGTCTTTCATTTCCCACAAAATCAGCTCTTTAGTATACTCGAGTGCTTCCGGGGGGCCAATGTTTCAATGCTTTGTTCTCAGAAGAAGAACCCCGGTTTACGAGGACAGTGTGCAGTGAGTGGAACAGCAGTACAAAGGTTAATGTGCACATGAGTGCTGGTCCTTTCATCTGTTACACTTACAGATCATTGCCTCACACTGCCAAACTTAGCAGAGCCCCCTAGTCACTTCAGGAAAACAAGTGACGTGTTACAGCAGTATTTTTTTTCTTCATGCTTCGTCCATATGCATTGATATGGATGAAGTACACAGATTAAGTATGAGTAAAAGTACAAATATATATTTTAATTGTGTACTTGATTACTACTTGATTACTTGAATAACGTGTACTTGATTACTTGAATATTTTACTTGATTTAATTTAGTAAAATATTAACCCTCTGGGGTCTGAGGGGGTTTGGGGCACCGAAGAAGGTTTGACATGCCCTGATATTTTTTTTTTCTTTTCAGTATCTTAAAAATACTGCGATCTCCCAGCATGCATTGCAGCATGAACAGAAAATGCAGTTATTGTTTAAGGATTATTGTCTTCTTGGTTAATGTTATTTTCTATAGTTGCTGATTTTGTCATGATTATTAGTGATTTGTGTGGTTGTTAGATCCTCAAATTTATGATCAAAGTCATCAATTACTCACCCTCTTGTCATTCCAAACCCATAAGACTTCCGTTAATTTTAACACAGATGTATTTATTTTTAATTGAATCCTTAGAAATTTCTGCCCCTCCACTGAAAGCAAATTTTTGCCTAAAATTTAAGTGTGTCAAGCAAGTACAGTTGAGCTGCCGTTTACCATGTGCTCTATGCATATGAGTTCAATGTTTATAAACTTTTACAGTGCTTTCTGACCTGAATTTTGAATTTTTAACATTTTGGTGGAATGGACTTTCAATGGAGGGGCAAAAATTTCTAAGGCACAGGTTTCATAATGTGTGTGTATTAAAAGAAACTTGAGTTTGGAATGCCATGAGGTAAGTTACTGATACAACTTTTATTTTTGTAATTGTATGATGTTATTGAGGTTCGTGAAACCACAATAACAATTTTGCTTTAAACATGATATACTCTTCAGAGGCAAAAATTGTTAAGTGTCTAAAAAGCTCTAAATTAAAAAAGTAACGTTGCATATTTCCAGGGGAAGTCAATCCTAAAATTCATGGCAAAGACCTCCTTGTAAGTCCCTCAAGGATGGCAGACAAAGCAAGAGAAATGTTGTTCCTAAGCATGATTTGTGTGTACTATGAATTTTATTCTATATTACCCTAGCAACATAATAACACTCAATTCTTCTGGAGTATATAGTGACTAAAATTTCCCTTTGAGAAGTGCTGTTTGTATGATGCACTGCCTATGTTACAAAACGTCTCTAGGTTACGTATGTAACCATGGTTCCCCGAGGGAACGAGATGCTGCGTTGAGATTCGCATTGGGAACGCCCTTGCATGACCGCGTTCTGAAGCACGTGTCAAATCAGTCCAATGGAGCAGCGAGACGTCACGAGCAGGGTGACGTAAGCACCAGAAAGCATAAAAGCGCATCCGGCAGAGCACAAACCAGCTTCGATTAAGTAGCGCCTGTAGGGATGCAGGGAGTATGGCAAAGAGACGCAGTTTCTCGTTCCCTCGGTGAACCATGGTTACATACGTAACCTAGAGACGTTCCCCTTCAGGAGCACGAGCTGCATCGAGATTCGCTTTGGGAACGAGAATACCCACTGCGCCATACTACCAAGTCCCTGCCTGTGTGTGTATCTTACGAGCACATCACGAAGAGAGAACTTGGGAACCTGGGGTAGATGCCAGGTCTAGTTTGTAAAAGCGGACAAAAGTGTGCGGAGAGGACCAGCCCGCCGCAGAACAAATGTCCTGCAAAGCCACACCCAAGCTGAAAGCTTTGGAGGCCGCCATACTCCTGATTGAGTGCGCTCTGACCCCCATAAGCGACGGGAGGCCAGAGGACTCGTAAGCTAGTGAGATGGCCTCGACCACCCACCTACTCATAGTCTGCTTGGTCGCCGGAGATCCTTTCTTTGGTGGACCAAAGCAAACAAAAAGCTGATCTGCCTTACGCCGCAGGGCAGCTCTGTGTGGGTAAGCGTCCAGTGCTCGAACTGGACAGAGCAGATTAAGTGTTTCTTGGCCTACTTCCTGGAATGGAGGAGGACAGAATGCCTGCAGTACTATGGGCCCTGGCGAAGAAGTGGGCAACTTAGGGACATACCCGGCCCTCGGGTAAAGGAATGCCCTAACAGAGAGTGCCTGAAGATCCCCGATCCTTTTCAGTGAGGAAATATCGAGGAGAAAAATAGTCTTGAGCGTGAACAACTTGACCAACACTTCTTCTAAGGGTTCAAAAGGGACATTGCATAAGCCCTCCAGAACCACAGCCAGGTCCCATGAGGGCACCTTAGTAGCGGAGAGCCGTCGAGGAGGGACACCAGGTCCGAGAACCATACTCGGGCCGGCCAGAACGGGGCTACTAGCAACAGACGGATCCCATCCCGGCGTACTCTCTCCAGAACTCCCGGGAGTTCTGCACCACGTCTGCACCATGGCATCCAGCCCCAGTGGAGCTGGATGCGTGAGGGAGAAGCAGAGCGGATAGTGTGTCGTTTCCTGCGACACAAATAGATCCACTTCCGCCTGGCCAAATTCCCTCCAAATGAGCTCCACCACCTCGGGGTGGAGCATCCATCCCCCGGGCCTCAGCCCCTGTCTCGACAGGATATCTGCCCCCTGATTTAGATACCTAGGGATGTAAACTGCTCTTAGAGAGAGGCGCTCCCCCTGAGCCCACAGAAGGATCTTGCGCGCCAGTTTGTAGAAGGGGCGCGAACGCAGACCCCCCTGCCGATGTGGACCGATGTGTTGTCTGTGCGGACATGCACATGATGCCTCCTTAGGTCTGGAAGGAAGTGTGTCAGAGCTCGAAACACGGCCAGCATCTCCAGGCAGTTGATGTGCCAAAAGAGATGATGGCCTTCCCACAGACCCTGGGCAGAGCGGCCACTCATGACCGCTCCCCAGCCCATGAGAGAGGCATCCATCGTTAGCGTTACGCGACGACAAGGAGCCCCTAACATCGGGCCTTGACCCAGGAACCAACGTTTCTTCCACATGTCTAAGGCACGTAAGCATCGCCACGTGACCTTGATCATGCAAAGCGGATTCCCCCTCGGGGAAGATCCCTTGGTTCTGAGCCACCACTGCAAGCGTCTCATGTACAGCAGGCCAAAAGTTATCATGTTGGATGCTGCTGCCATCAGGCCCAACAGCCTTTGAAACTGTTTGACAGTGAGTGACTGGCCTTCTCTTACTCTCGTGACTGTCGTGAGGATTGACTCGATTCGAGCAGAAGACAGACGTGCCTGCATCGAGTCCCACACCACGCCTAAATAAGTGTTGTAGTGGAGAAAGAACACTCTTTTTGGCATTTAGTCTTAACCCCAACTCTCTCATATGGGCGAGGACGACATCTCAATGCTGAGCCCCCATCTGCGCCCATTGAGCTAGTATTAACCAATTGTCGATGTAATTGAGTATGCGGATGCCCTGGAGTCGCAGAGGAGCCAGAGCAGCATCCACACACTTTGTGAAAGTGCAGGGTGAGAGTGACAGGCCGAAGGGAAGAACTCGATATTGGTATGCTTCGCCCCCGAAAGCAAACCTTAGGAACTTCCTGTGTTGAGGGAGGATGGAAACATGGAAATAATCTGGACTGGGCTTTGAGATCTATCGTAACAAACCAGTCCTCGGACTGGATTTGAGATACTATCTGCTGTAGAACCCGGACGCTCTCTCGAGAGGCGGAACACGTTCTATGGCCCCCTTCCTCAAGAGAGTATCTACTTCTTGTTCCATTACCAGAGCCTCCTTGGGGCCCACTAGTGTGGGGATGACCCCTTTGAAACGAGGCGGGCGAGAACTGAACTGGATTCTGTAACCTTCCTCTACAATCTGTAGGACCCATTTTGAGACATTTGGTAGAAGTCTCCACGCTACCAGAAAATCTACTAAGGGAACCAGCCTCTCGAGGCTGGCCTCTGGTGTTATTAGAGGAGCCAGTTCGGTGCCCTGAAGCGGATGACTGGCAGGGAACGACCGGCCTGACTGCTGTAGCACCCTCACTCGAGGGGGCGAGCTCTCCCGTGCCGTACCGTCGCCGGGCGGCAGCTGGGAATTTTGCTCGTCGGAGCTCACTGAGCCCTGAAGCACCGAGGGTGGCAGGGTTATCAGTGACTCTCCGTGAGGGCACTGAGGAGGATCGGGCACCGCATACTGAGGTGTTATCCTTTCCTCCCCAGGTGGGGCTGCCCTCAGGGGCCTGATGATGTTGGCGTCAGGACTGCTTAGTCGAGGTCCTTTTCGACAAAATAGAATAGAAGACCTCGACTGAGAGTGTCGCCCCGACCCCCGTTCTTTTTGCGGAGGGGTGCGGGTTGCAACGCTCTGTCTTTGTGACTGGCGATATGAGGAGCCTGATGGCTGGGCCTGGGAGCGACGAGGGAGGAACCGATGAAATGCAGCCGCTTGCTTCCTCGCCTCCTGGAACCTCTCTACGACAGTGTTAACTGCGTCTGCATTGCCCCATATCCCTTCTCATTCAGCCCCACGATATTAGAATAATTAGAGACTGTGGGGCTATAGATATGGGAAGAATGCAGTTTTTCCCATGATCTTGACACCTCGGCATGGAGATCGGGAAAAAACGGAAGGCCCCGTCGTGAAGGCTGTGACCTCGCTTTCAGGAAACTCTCGTCTAATTTGCTCTTAGGACGAGCGTCCTGTTTCTCAGCTGGCCAATCGATATTTAATTTGGCTACAGCACGAGTCACAACGTCCACGAGGTCCTCATATGCGAGGGACTGCGGTGGCGAGTCCACAGTCTCCTCTGTCTCGACACTCATCACCTCTACCTCCTCGGAGGAAGACAGATGACAGTGCCTGGCAGCGGGATCGCGAGCCTGGCCGCTCTCATCAAACACGGCCAGGCGAGAGCGGAGCGTGCGCAGCGAGAGCAGCTCACAGTCATGACAATCATCCCCCTCAAGAGCTGACCGTGCATGCTCCGCTCCCAAACAAACGACACACAAATCGTGTGTATCCCCTGCCGTCAGATATCGTGGGCAGGGAGGAACACAGAGTTTGTACTGCCTTTCGCTCGCCATCGGCTTTCTCATTGTTATATATATATATATATATATATGTGCTTGTGCGGACAGACAACAGTAAATAGACAGACACATACACAGGGCGCTACTGAAGAGCAGAAGCTGGTTTGTGCTCTGCCGGATGCGCTTTTATGCTTTCTGGTGCTTACGTCACCCTGCTCGTGACGTCTCGCTGCTCCATTGGACTGATTTGACACGTGCTTCAGAACGCGGTCACGCAAGGGCGTTCCCAAAGTGAATCTTGACGCAGCTCGAGTTCCTAAAGGGGAACAGTTACTTATTACATTTCACTTCAATCAGAATGCTACTTTTAAATGGAACTGCCGATGTAGACAGTAGACAACAACTTGACTGATTTAAGTATTACGCAGGACACTCACGTGCAGCCGTCTGTCTCTTCTGTTGACTAATCGCTTGACCCGAACAGAGACCTTATGAGAACATTAGATAAAATTAAAGCATTTACACAAGGTCTTAGTCCAGTTTCCATTTAATGTTATGATGGCCACATCTACATATAGAATAGTTTTCAGGTCTTTGTGCGTGTGAATACAGGACCAACACATGACCATTAGAGTGTTTAATGTGTGGTCATCAGCAACCTAACGTTGATTTATGAACAACTCAACAGCAAGTCAGTGCCAAGATGTATGTCTGATGCACTAACATCTGTCTTTGTGTCATCTGTCATCGATTCTAATTCAACGTGACCGCACAGGCTCTAAATCTCTCCCTCTGTAGACATGAAACTGTCATGGAGGTACCTGACTCCAAAATAATGTACGAACCCCACCAGCAATTGGATGCCAGTAAAACGGACCATATAGCACCTATCTAAATTGTGATCGATTGAGAAGCCGTATTCCCTGATGTGAGGGATGGTACGGCTGGCAAATAATTGTTCAAGTAGGCATGGCTCAGCGTTCGCAAGTTACAAATGTTTTCCAACTGCTGTCAGTGACAACTTATCATCCATTTTGAGGGACAAATAGTTTTTATGTGTTTACATATTGTACTGCAAAAGTGATGGGCTCACGAAGCACAGCAGGAGTAAGTTAAAGGGACAGGCCGCATGAGGTTATGTGTTACAGTGATTTTACCACATTTCAAGTAATATCCCAGGCTCAATACAAGTTAAGCTCAACCAACAGCATTTGTGGCATATTGATTACAAAAAAAAATAAAATAATAAATAAAAAAAAATAAAATAAAAAAATAAATCGTAAATAATTAGTCATGTTTAGTTGTTTTCTTTAAAAACAAACACAAAACAGTGTTCTTCTTGTCCTAAAATTATTAAAGAGAGTGTTGTTGATTGAAATGCAAATATTGCATAAATATATTATGAATATAAATATGAACATTAAATAAATAACTTCCCTTGCAACTTACAGAACTATGTTTAAGTACTAAAATTACGAAAACTAAAATAAAAATAAATAATATAAACTTATATAACATGTAAAATGACATAAATAATGTACATAAATAATATTAAAATAACACTAAGGCACTTATAATATAACTGAATGGAGTAAATTGTTTTACATACTGTTAAAAGATATCCGCCGTCATTCTGAACTGGTCACTTTTTTAAGACTAACTGGTCATAAATTTTTATATACTGTATATGCACACCTACAGTGGGGCAAAAAAGTATTTAGTCAGTCACCAATTGTGCAAGTTCTCCCACTTAAAAAGATGAGAGAGGCCTGCAATTTTCATCATAGGTATACCTCAACTATGAGAGACAAAATGAGAAAAGAAAATCCAGAAAATCACATTGTAGGATTATATATATATATATATATATATATATATATATATAAATAACTTTACACATAAATGGCTAGTAAGAGTTTATTTGGTTGTTTGTTAAGTAAAATCTGGTTAAAATGCATATTATTTATATTTTGTGGTTATTCTACTGAAACAGTTTGTATTTAAAAGCTTAAATGGGAACTAGCTCCATTCACATCCATTGTAAGTGCCTCATTTAGGGCTGGGCAATATGACGAAAACCTTATATCACGATATGAGTAATTTTATTTCACGGTGACCATATATATCACTGTATAGTTATTTTTTGCTTTAAATAAGGTCTTTATGATGTCAACATTTTTGATACCATAATTCTTGTCACCAGTGTAAATGTCACAGAAAACTAATACTAGCCTAAAAAACTTAATTAATAAATAAAAATAAAAAAACTACAGTAGAACAAACAAATAAGAAATGCTACATATTGCATAAAGTAATCAAATGTATAAACAAAAGTGATTTATGAAAGATTTTCTCTCTTTTGTGGTTTGATTAACATGAATGACAGACAGCAGGGATATTAGACTGCTGTCACTTTAAGAGTTGCCCGGATCCAATTTACTGTTACACATGTGTTTTCTTTGTCAGCTGTTTGCTTTCACCTAAGACCTAAATTACTGTGTTTACGAGGACAGTTGCAAAGACGGGCATTTTGGCACATACAAGTTTGTGTAACGTGATGCATGGGTGTAATTAAAAGTCAAAAGTTATTGGTTATCAACAAGTACACCTATGCATTGCCAGTTTTATTTTAACTATCCGATGATTCAGATCATGCAAATCAAATCTGATCTATATAGATCCTAGATATTTTTCCACCTTACCCTTTCCTTTCTTTTTTGCACATCTATTTATGAGAAGAAGAAAAAAGAATATTTTTAAGACTCGTGAGGGACAGATTAGATGAAAATATGTGTGAAGTGCTCTATTTTTCATGAGTCAGCTGCAGGGCAGGTCTGAGAAGTGCAGCAGTAAAGTGGAGAAGTGGGCTGCAAAGTAGCTGCTGCCAATGCAGTACACTTCAAGAAAATGCTTATGAAAGACTTATGACTTAAAATGTATGATATCCTAAAGCTGATCACACGATGTCCAATATGAAACAGTACTACCAAATACAAAACAACAAAATACTGAGACAAAACTACATTACAAAGGCTAGGTTTCACAGAAATAGTTGGCTGGAAAGAAAAAAAAAAGAGGAAAAGTAGATGCAATGTTTATTTTTCTTCGTGTTTTGACCCTTATTTGATGGCATGCATTACAATAACACATAGTATATAATATAGTTTAAAATCAATCATATTAAATAATACTTTAGCCTAAATAAATTAAATTAAATGTGGAGTATGTGCTACTCATGGCATGTTTTCAAAGTCGCTGGGGTATATTTGTAGCAATAGCCAAAAATACATCGTATGGGTCAAAATTATAGATTTTTCTTTTATGCCAAAAATCATTAGGATATTAAGTAAATATCATGTTCCATGAATATATTTAGTCAAGTTCCTACCGTAAATATATCAAAACGTAATTTTTAATTAGTAATAGGCATTGCTAAGAACTTCATTTGGACAACTTTAAAGCCGATTTTCTCAATATTTAGATTTTTTTGCACCCTCGGTTTCCAGATTTTCAAATAGTTGTATCTCGGCCAAATATTGTCCAATCCTAACAAACCATACATCAATGGAAAGCTTATTTATTCAGAGTCTCACACTTAAGACTGCTTTTGTGGTCCAGGGTCACAAATCTCTTCTATAAAAGTGAAGGCATGTCTCAACAGGCTACTTTGAATAAAATGTCCAAAATAGTAGGATTATTTTTAGCCTACATGCCAAACTTAAAACTTGATTGAAACCCAAATATCCCATCAAAAACATTGCTTATGCTTACCCTTATATCAGATTACCCTGTGTATTTTGGCAGTATGCAAATACACAGGTTGACAGGTAGAACAGACCACTTTAATTATTGATTTGATATCAGCCAGTATAACTAAAACATTTTATGAAAACATTGCATACCCTTCCTGTACTGTAAACTAGTGTAATGATGATAAAAAAGGGCAGACTCTTCCTGGAACATACATACATACATACATACATACACACACATACATTCATAAATAGATGTAAAGTATACTTGTATAATGACTGTACCTAGAAATTTTTGCTTCTCGTGCCCTATACTCATTTTGTACATTACTGTGACATACATACATACATACATACATACATACACACACATGCATTCATAAATAGATGTAAAGTATACTTGTATAATGACTGTACCTAGAAATGTTTGCTTCTCGTGCCCTATACTCATTTTGTACATTACTGTGTGTTCATGTTTCAAAACACATGCAGCATTAATATACCGATCAATATTTTATGTTCAGTTCTGTCTTCTCCTTAAAGACTAGATTAACACATCGTATCGACTATGATGAGACAGCACACAAACTATGGCTCTGTTCCAAAACCTAGTGATCTGCCTGCTTAGACAGCATGAGGAAGTCAACGTAATTATGCTGCCTCCTAAGATTTCTTTAAGCCAAATTTTAAGGCAGCATTGGATGTATCCTTACATTTCATTCTGTAATGAAAAATATTCATAAAATGCAGCTCACTGTAATAAAAAAAATAATAATTTAATATATCTGTGATTTGTATACATGCTTATTAGAGTATCACACCACTAGTTTAGCAACATATTAACATATTTTGTACTTTGTTAACATATACATGCTATATATAGATATTATTTTAATAATACATTTTGGAAACCTTTATTTTAAGGGACAATTCGTACTATTAGCTAGTTGCTTATTAGTATGCATATTGCTAGCATGTTGGCTGTTTATTAGTACTTAAGCACATATTAAAGCCTTATTCTGCATGGCCATATTTTAGATCCCTTAATCCGACCCAATATCTAAACTTAACAACTACATTACTTACTATTATTAAGTATCAAATTAGGAGTTTATTAGGCAAAAGTCACAGTTAATGGGTAGCTCATTTAGTAGTAGTAGTAGTATTTAGATTCAGGTGAGCCAAAGTGTGGTACACCAGGCGAAAAAAATAAATGCTAATATCAAAATAAATAAATACAATTTACTTTAAAATTAAAGTAAGCAAATATAGATCATGATCTATCAAAATGTACAAAACAATATACATGTACCAAAAACACTAATAATCATAATCCTGATTAGTGTGACATATGTTTAAAAAAAAAAAAAAATCGCAAGGTTATGAAACAGTCACCATCTGACCAACTAGTAATTGGACACATAATCTGTCACTCTTTTCCTTGAGTGCAGTTTTGAGAGCAGATATTCCTGGTGGGGTTCTGGAGGGCCATACATTCTCCGGCTGATGACATTTTCAATGAATACATATCAGTGCTTTCTGGAAACCGACAACAGTCCAGCCTCACCTGTGGTCAAGTAGCCCACTTATCACCCACATACACTCTTAGCTTTGTGGAACACGAAGGTTGTAACTGTCATGTGCCCTCAAGAAAACAAACAAGCATCCATCTCCCATCAGAGCTTGAAGAAAACTAGTGTATGTGATTCAGAACTTATATATAAAATTCATGAAAGAGGAACTTTAGAATATTTTATTATCTGCACCATGATAGTATCCTTATTTGATGTCAAAGTGTATGTTACAGCTTCATCAAAATGGCAGAGACAATTTTCTCTTAATGTTTTCTTAGCCAAGTGAACAAATCAGCATGTTACCTCAGAGGCCTCTTGAGATATGCCTTTCTATTAAAAAGAGTTTCAATTTAATATGTATTTGATCATGCTGAGAACACACTGTACTCTAATCCTAGTTAAAAGCAGAGGCCTTCAGTCTCTAATATATTTATCCCTCTTACATTTCTTTTAAGATGGGTTTATTTGCATACAATAACACCGAACTCCACTCTTGGCTGCACTTGAACAAAAGCTTGTGATTTCTCAAGGTCTGTGTACTCAAAAGTATTAAAATAGAGTCAGATATTTGCATTTGACAAAAGCCAAACGCATATTAAATAAGGGGCAGTTCAACTGTACATATTTTACACATCAGTTTTTTTTTCAATTATATATTTTATTTTATTGTATTTTCTTGTTAAGCGTCACAATCCTGCAAGGCAAAAGTCTGGTTATGCAATACTAACTGTTACCCAATATACATTTAAAGTGAGTTCCACAAATTTCAGGTTCTGCTCAAAGCAGATATTAAAAATTTAATAAACATGGTAACACTTTAGAATAGGGAACACTTATTCACTATTAACTACGACTTTTGCCTCAATAAATTCCTAATGTGCTGCTTATTAATAGTTAGTAAGGTAGTTGTTAAGTTTAGGTATTGGGTAGGATTAGGAATGTAGAATAAGGTCATGTAGAATAAGACATTAATATGTGCTTAATTAGTACTAATAAATGGCTAATATTCTAGTAAGATGCATACTAATCAGCAACTAGTTAAGAGACCCTAAAATAAAGTGTTACCATAAACATTTAAACATTTATTTGCATACTGAATATGCATTTTGACAGTTAATCGAGGTTTCTTCCTGGGTGCCACATAAGTTCAAGTAGTAAGAAGAAGAAGTGACGTGTTGCCAAGTATGGTGACCCATACTCGGAATTAGTGCTCTGCATTTATCCCAACCAAAGTGCACACACACCCGGAGCAGTGGGCAGCCATATTTTTGTTGCGGCACCCGGGGAGCAGTTGGGGGTTCAACCCTGCCGGTACGAGACTTGAACACACAACATTTAGGTTACAAGTCCAACTCTCTAACCATTAGGCCACGACTTCCCCACAAAGAAGAAGAATGAAAGACAAGATAAGAAAGTTTAGGCTAATTGTGAATTGTAGAAGTGTGTGCAGTCAAAGCTGAGAGGGTTTGTTGGTACAGCCTCTCACAATAATAAATCACATACATAATACTGAGTCCTGTGTTTTTGTTTGTTTCAGCAGAACAAAGAAAGAATGTAATTTTTCCTCAGAAAAAAATAAAAATAAAAAATCCTTCTGTTGCCAGGAAGTTGTATTGGTGTAGCACTTTGATCTACATTTCAGCCCACTGAGAGAGTGAGAACTGAATTGCAAGCACAAACCTGATATGAAAGTGTGACATGTTTGGCCCATAAAATGTGCAGGTTTTGTAAGCTTATTTCCGGCATGATGTACATTCAGCAGATTTCAGTGTGAGTCAGGTCACTGGTGTGCCTATTCACATGGAAAATAATAGTCAAGGAATAACTGCTCTCTTTCTCTCTTTGCATAGATTACGTACAGTGGTTATTTCCAGTTATTCACCATTAAGCAGTAACTTTTCAACTCAAGAAGACACTCACACACACATAAATACACATAAATGCACGCACGCATGCATCACAAATGCACACACTTTATAAAACCTTTTCAATGTACGGTTACACTTTACTTGAAGGGGTGTGCATAAGACTGACATGACACCTTTATAATCATGACATGACACCTACATAATCATGACATGACACATGTCATGAATATGAAGGTTTTTTTATGCATGTTTATGACAACTGTCATTAAGTGTCATTCTCTCAGTTATGTAATGTTTAATGCAAATATGACATTGTTTGAGATGTCTTTGTTATGGGCTATGGTTAGGGGTAAGGGTAGGGGTAGGGTTAGGTTAGGGTTAGGTCAAATAATGTCATATTTGCATTAAAAATTACATAACTGAGCGAATGACACTTAATGACAGTTGTCATAAACATGCATAAAACCTCCTTCATATTCATGACATGTGTCATGTCATGATTATGAAGGTGTCATGTCAGTCTTATGCACATCCCTTCAAGTAAAGTGTTACCCAATGTACTATGTAACCTCAAGGGTATGTGTGTTTAACTCGATGCAACCTAATACAGATTTTTTTCTTATTCTTGCTTTATACACGTATATAAAATAGTCAGAATCATAGTTTTCTGTGATAACAATAATAATACGTTAGCAATATTATTGACACCTTTTTCTAACCACATATTCTTGTTTTTATTTGTTTGTTTTGAATAATTGAATCTTATTCCAAAGATTAAATATCATACTCATATCAACACAATTCAAATGTGCTCCACTGACAAATGTGTTCTGTCTGCTTGTATCACACAATAGTATGCATTACACAGTTACTGTATGCCATGTAATTTCACTTCAGTGTCAACATTTGAGACTGAAGAGTGCTAAAGAGTGCAACATTTGTAGAATTCTAAAACTTCAGTACCATCAACATTAACATTTGCTGCCAAATTTGTTTCTGTGCTTGAAAAGCACATGCTAAGTAGAGTAACTTTGCCAAAACCTGACATACAAATGCTGAAGTATGCTCACTCATGACTAAACTGGGACTGACTTTAAAAATACTGTACACTTGATATTTGACATCCAGGCAAGGTGGTTTGAAATCACAGTAATCAGAGGAAATAATGTGACCCTTCTTTGTAGGCTTTGTGGTACCATTTCATATCTTAAGAAAAGTGCCACAGAGCAAATGGTCACAGATGGCTGGTTTAATGCTATGAGGACATATTAAAACACAATGCTCAACAGTTGATGCAGCCCAGCACTGTCAAAAGCAGACAAGCAGTGTGTTTCGAGATTACACGTTACAACTGCATCAGCATGCAGCGGTGACTGCATTTGTGGTTCAGATGAAATGATTAAAAATCACACTTCATTTGTGTGAATGCCTCAGTATTTACATAAGCATTTATTCATGTTAGCATGTATGTGTCATGTGCAGGTGCACAGCTTTTCAAGTAATCAAGTTAGTGTGATCTGCATTCATTGAAAAAACACATTAGGAGGATAGATGTGCTTTATTAATCTGTTATGTGTAGATATATCAGTGCTGTTCCACTTTATCAAGATTATGGGCATCTGGTGTGATCAATTCCCATCAATAAAAAAAACACGTTACCCATTTATCGAGTCAAAGAGCTTGAATGGTCAAATATTCATATGTCCATGCGTTATAATGGCCGAGAGCCAAATACAAAACAAAAACCAACATATTTGACACTATACTGCACACAATGTCCACATTTCTGTATCAGATTTTAATGGTAGAATTATGTCTCTACTCCAATTTATTGCTGAACAATAAACATCTAAGCTGTGACTGTTGTTTACAAGCTGTTTTACTGGCATCTGAACTGTATCATTCAACATACTGGTGTTCATTCATACTTATTTTCCACTATAACTAGTAGTAAAGAGATTGTCCATTCACATGCTACTTATACTGAGGCCGCTCAAAAGTAAAAAAAAATTATAAGAAATAATTTGATGGCAGGCAGGCAGGCAGACAAGCAGGCAGACAGGGTACAAATTATCTTTAGTGATTTTTTTTGTTTCATGTATAAACTGAAAACACTGATCTTGGGATTTAAGATTTAATACTTTCAAACACAGCCCTACTAAAATTGCAGTATTCAGCAGTGTGCGTACTGTACAACACACACTATAGAATATTTCAATTCATCATTAATTTTCTTGCATATAATGTACACATTCATTTATCAATCTGGCAAAAGTCTAGTTAAGACATTTGTGTAATACAAAGTTAAAAATGCATAATAGCCATTCAAAAACATTCAAGCACAGCTGCATTCAAATACAGCTGAAAATGACCAAAAGATACAGTGTGTTTGTTTGAAACCAGTATTTGGCTGGTTAGCATAGCCCTGCTAGTAAACGATATTCTACTACCAAAACACAGCTTTCTCCTTTCGAAAAATGAATGAATGATTGAATAAATGAATGAATGAATGAATGAATGAATGCATGATCCAGGTCCACATACTGTGCAGTATTATCACTAGCATTCCATTCTGAACATAGTCCAGGTCTAATATCGGCTGATGCAATTCATTATCAATAGAGAGGCTTGTCTCGCTAAAAAGACAATAATTAAAAACCACAGCATGAATGTATTTTATATAGACTCTGAATGTTGATATTAACAGAGATGTCATAATTAGATCTATTAATGCTATTATAATCTCCTCCAGATGCCCACTCTCTGTCTAAAGTACTGAAATCTCACATTCAAACAGAAAACAGCTGAATATCAACAGCTTGATGCCACTGACTTTGTGAGGAAACCAGACAAGTGTGGTTAAGTTGTTTTGATGTGTACCCATTGAAAGCAGCCTTAATGAGCGCCCAAAGGGAGGTTCATTTGCGTTCTTGGTGAAGTCATATGATTGGGCATAAAGTAATTACACGAGCGCCATTAATAGCACAGCAGACAATATGACACAGCTGTTATTGGAGATTAATCTGAGGAAGCAAACCTGAGTAAACAGAAATAAACAGCGAGGCAGGCAGCATGGCTCAGTCAAGACATCCCCACAGCTGCTCTCGCCATACTCAACTCAGATTTACTGATACGCATTCACGCAGAACGCCGTTCCCTGATCACAATTTGCTAGCTTTGCCATCAAGCCGGATTCTTTCTAGTAGCTGCTGGTGGAATGTTTTCGAACATCCCGTCTTCAGATAATGTGCTATTATAGTTATGTGAACATCAGATCTAAATTTAGAGGGAAATAAGACCTGTGTGACTCATGATAAAAAGAATATCCAGCAAGGTTATTCAAGAGTCACAGTGGAGCTTCTGGTTTTGTTTGCTATTATATATGCTGGCATTCAAAATGTGCTCGGAAAGGAACCCTATTCAAAAAAAATGTTGGCCCCTTAATGTCATATTTCTGAATAGCTGTGGTAAAGATAGTGAGATGTATTTGGACACAGAAGTCACTCTTAAAAAATGTGTGAATTTCATTGCAGATGACAAAATATCAAATCAAACTTTCTTTTTAAAACTTACTTCACTTTTCATTTTTGAAACATTGTTGAATATAGTTTTTATCAACTGGTCTTTTGGCAATTTGTGCACTGCATTCTATTCTGAAGAGCTCATCGCTGTGACCTGAGCTTTGAAGGCATGAAGGGTGTAGGGGAACACTAAAAAAATTAAGTTTGAGCTATGTGAGATATTTTAAATAAATCTCTTTCGTTTACCAGGGCCGTATTTATTTGATCAAGAATACAGTAAACCGTAATGTTATGAAATATTATTACAATTTAAAATACCTGTTTTATATTTCAGTATATTTTAAAATGTATGTTTTTTTTCCTGTGATAGCAAAGCTGATTTGCTACTCAGAAAACATTTCTTATTATTATCAATGTTAAAAACAGCTGTGTTGTTTCATATTTTTGTGGAAATTGTGTGTTAACAAGTCGTGCATTTTTATATATATATATATAATTCAAAGGACTAGAGTCAATTATTCATCTTATACCACTCAAGACATTGTTCAGAATTTTTTTCAAGACTTGATTTTGACATTGGTTTTTGTCCTTAAAATGCCCTTGTTGATAGACACAGCAAAAGTGTTTCTATTAATAGCAAAAAAGTTTATCTGCTTCAAGAACAGGGATGTTAATTTATCTGTGTGTGTGTGTGTGTGTGTCTGTCTGTCTGTACTGTATGTGTGTGCATAAAAAAGAAAGCATGCTTTGCACAAAAAGTAAGTTTTGGTTATTTTGCTGTTTTAGGATCGATAACTGCAATAATTTGGCATGGTGATATGGAACTGCTATTCAGTCAACAGACCTGAAACTACTTGTGGACTTCCTGGAAAATAATCACATGCCTTAAATTGTTCATCAACCAATCAGAGTCAAGCATTCAATAGCCTTGTGGTGTAAATTCTTTATTTATTTTTTTCATTTTTTTTTCATTTTTTTTTTAATTTAAACATAAATGTTATAAACACACTGTTCTTTTTATCTATTATATTAGCATATATTCAGAGTCATGTTTTGAGCACATACACAGATCAGCAGATTGATATTGAAGCGTATGACAGAACTGATGAGCGTCTCAGTTAAAGGGTAAAGTGTCTTTTAGTCTGCTGGTGGTTGCCTGTGGCCTGCAGGTGGGAGACAGTTAAACACTGCTTCCTGCCGCTCCGCAGGACGAGCCCTTTAAACGGGGCTCTGATGTTGGGCCTGAGCTCATCCATCTCTGTCACACATGCCATTTTGCAGCCCAAGCCTGTCCCGTTATATTCTGCTGCCTCCATTCCCCTTCCCGGCAGACACATCATAATCTCAGCCATACCCGGTGTTCCTGCTTCATTTCACACACACGCATACACACAACACACACAACACACACACACTCAACGTCTTGAGTAAACAGCAAGAGCGCTGCAGCACTGTTTGTGCCAAATACACAATGACTCGGTAAAAAGACAAAATTCAAGGTCACGCTAAGTTAGTTTTTTTTCCCATCATATAAATAGTCCCACATAGCCACACTATATACTCTGTATATACTGAGTTATTTACTATAGTAAGACTGGGTGACCTTTTAGTTTATTATTTCCAAAAACTGCCCACACAGAGGCTCTTTCACATCATATGCAAATGTGATCATTTACTGATCTTCTCTGTAAAAATAAATAAATAAACAAACAAAAGTTGAGGTTGCAAAAAAATATATATGGGATGATATATTAGTGTTTTTATTTTTTACTTAAAACTTTATATTTCATTAAGTGATATAATGTCAATATACAAAATCTACTTTTTACTTTTACATTTCATTTCCTGATAAACTCCATAATAAGGTGGTACAACAGAAAGGCTGGGTGACCAGCTAGAACCAGCTATACTTCCAGCTTAAACCAGCCAAAACCAGCCAATCAGATGTGTGTTTCACATACAATGACATACAATGATATTGTTGAATCAATATGGTTCAAACAATGGAGAAATGACCATGTTTGGGAAACAGTTGTGACTAGGTAGTTAGTTTCCACAACAATGCATCGTACTGTGGTGGTTAATCCTATTTATGCACATGCATTTTTCAAAAACAGTGCTTATTGAGGGCATGCTAAATATATATATATACTGTATATAGAATGGAAGATATAGATTTATTTTAGCTTTTTTATTGTGACCAAGATGATAATTTATTTAAGACCATATGTCTTACTAACTAGTAACTATGCTTCTAACCCCAGTTCGGGAGCTGTAGTTCCAACCACGTAAGTTTGCGATGCTGTTTATGAATGTTCGTTTGAACTACCGTTTCGGGAAACACTGAACTATTGTTGAACTAGGTTTTTGTTTTTCTGTTTTTTTCAGCAGCCATCCAGAAACAAAATATGCTGTATTTGATGCCATGAGCCTCGCAATATTTGGCAAATCTAGTGATTTTGACTTGGAAGTCTTCCGGACACCCAAAAATTATGAAGGAGACAGCCAGTCAGATTAGAACTGCTTATTTCAGCCTTTCAGCTACAATTATGTATGCAACATGCATCAGACACTCTATGAATAGTCTGTGACGAGTCAATGGACATGCCATCTGAGGCCGGGACTGTAATATTCCTAACCCATCTATCCACCACATTATGGCTTCATTTCCACCATGTTCATCCACTCCGACCAGGTGGAGCGGTCTTACCCAGTGAGTAATGTGTCACTGAGAGCTCCATGGCTCACTATAACAATTAGCTCACTGCTGTCTGTAGTCTACAGCTATTTGGCCTCCAGCAAACGCCCCACCCTCAATCTGTCCACCACCCCCACAGCTGGGTTTCACCATTAATCCGGCCTAATAGACCTCATGTGATCAGATGTGTCATTGAAACAGAGAGAAAATATGAGCACTTCAAGACCTTCTCACACTCGCAAATTGTTCATGCTGCTCATTTTACAGTATTTACCTTTCTATTAGCACCATTCCCTGCTCTGAAAGCTTATTCTGTCACTTTTGCCATTTCACAGGCTGTAGGATCATTTTCAATAAGCTAATGAACCCTGAAGTGTAGCTGCTTGCCTGTTTAACAAGTCAAAATTGCGTTGGAGCCTGGTGGGTAGCGCATGTGTTCCAACACGCTGCACAGAAGTGCTTGTGTGTGGGTGACCCAAGCTTGAGTATAGTTCGGGTCATTACCCACAACCCACATCCCCCATCACAATTTAGAAATGCCCTTGAATTAACAATCCAGCCATGCATCTTTTTTTTTTTTTTGAGTGGCAGAAGTGGTAATCCTGGCAACTTGATGCTCTAAACAAGAAAAGAAAGAAAGAAAAAAAGAAAGAAAGAAAAATAAATAAATACATAAACAAGTACATACATAAATATACATTATACCTATACTATGTCTAGATAGTCTAATGTTTAGGTTTTGATGAGGGAGACCCAGCTTAAAGGGTTAGTTCAACCAAAAATGAAAATTAGCTCGTGTTTTACTTACCCTCGAAGCATCCTAGGTGTATATGACTTTCTACTTTCAGACGAATCCAGTCGGAGTTATATTAAAAATTGATTAATGGCACTCAGCGGGTGTTGCAGTTGAACAGTCCACAAGTCGTCAAATAAAGCTCACGCATTCATAATAAAACGTGCCGCAGACGGCTCCGGGGGATGAATAAAGGCCCCCTGTAGCGAATCCATGAGTTTCTGTAAGAAACATATCCATATTTCAAACGTAATAAACACTTTTCTCTTACTCAATTTTTAATATAACTGGATTCGTCTGAAAGAAGAAAGTCATATACACCTAGGATGCTTCGAGGGTAAGTAAAACACAAGCTAATTTTCATTTTTGGGTGAACTGACCCTTTAAAATCCTGAATTTATTTATACACCACCACAACAATTTGTATTTATTTATTTATTCATTCATTATTTTAACAATGTTTATTTTATTTGTTTGTTTGTTTGTTTGTTTGATTATTTATACACATACTTCAGCAAGGATAAATTAAATTCATCAAAACCTGAATTACTCTATGGGCTGCTCTTTCAGAGTGCCACGAGAACCCCTTAGAACGGTATTTTTAAATCCATGTTATGGTAAGTGTGCACGTTATGCTTTGCCCACTTTCTAATATCTACATAAGCGGTAAGTGTGCACGTTATGCTTTGCCCACTTTTCTAAAATCCTGTACGGTAAGAGCTACCCGTACAGCTTCGTGCTCTTTCTGAGTGGTTTAAAAACCCCGGTTCCGCCTTGGGCACCACTCCTCCTATGTATCCTCTGGATACCTACTTTAACAGGGTGTTGCTACTAGGGGTCTGTTGAGACAGTTCCTTCAGCACATACAAAGAGAAATGTGCGGTAGCCCCTGTGTGACGGGCCAAGACTAGTATGATTCTAGGCTCTTGGTCGCATTCCCTTAAAGGAATCTATTCCTGATTCCAAGCCTTGAGCTCTACCCCAGGCCCAGGAGTCTGGCCCTAACAGGTAAGTATTTTGGGGTACGTAGCCTAGGCCTTTGGTCGTAGGGAATAACGTCACTGACAGCCGTCTAACGTCCCAGGGGCAACTCCCATAGCAATATGGTAGAGTTGGTACTTAGTGCTCGCCATGGTTCTGGCATGCACTCCCCTCAGCATGGTGGCGTGGGTATACCGTTCCCCATAGCGACCACTAGAGGACGCAGTTCAAAGTTCCCATGAAAGAGAACGTCTCAGGTTACTTATGTAACCATGGTTCCCTGAGTAGGGAACGAGACACTGCGTCCTCTAGGTTTCTTGCCATGTTTCGGACGCAAGCTTCAGACGAAGAAGTGGATGACGTGTTCTCCCGGCGCCTATTTATACTATAGTCGCACCGGTAGTGATGTCATGACTGTTGCCGGCCAACGTGATGTTGGTGTTTTTTCAATGTATGCTTCAGACACGGGTCACGACGAGGCGTTCCCCATAGCGACCCCTAGAGGACACAGTGTCTCGTTCCCTACTCAGGGAGCCATGGTTACATATGTAACCTGAGACGTTTTCTCCTATAATGCTTGATGAGTTTGGAGAACACCTGATAAGAGATAAGAGACCATTCCTTCATACAGAATCTCTCCAGATCATTCAGAATACCAGCTCCAGGTGCTTCTTCTCTTCAGTTCACCCCAGTCATTTTCTGTAGGGTTCAGATCAGAGGACAGGGCCAGCCATGGCAGAAGCTTCATTTTGTGCTCAGTGACACATTTTTGTGTTGATTTTGATGTTTTTTTATATACATATTTTCCTCATGGAGTGTATATATATTTACACTCCATCAGGACAATAATGCTGTGATCCTTGGAGAGTTTTTGGCCACTCAAACTCTCCTCCTCACTGTGCATTAGGATGATATAGACACATGTCCTCTTCCAGGCAGATTTGTAACATCTTTAGTGGATTGGAACCTCTTAATTATTGCCCTGATGGTGGTAGAAATGGGGATTGTTAATGCTTTAGCGCTTTTCTTACAACCATTTTCTATTTTGTGAAGCTCAACAATCTTGTTCTGCACTTGTTCTGGTTTTATCCTTGTGATGTATGATTAGTGGAATTTGGCCTTTGTGTTCATCCTATTTATAATCCTGTGGAACAGGAAGTCATGGCTGGACAATGTCATGCTCCTATTCACCCTGGTGTGCTAAAAAAAATTAAATATAAATGGGAATATACTTCAGAAATATTTTACTCATAAGAATTTCTAGGGGTGCCTATAATTGTGGCCAACATGCATTGGAGAAAAAAAAATTTTCATCATGAGACTTTCTCCCGACTTTCAATTGTTTTAAATTATTTAAATTAAAAATTGTTTAAAAAAATGTGAATTTTTTTAATGAAAGATCAAAAACACCAACAATGCAGATTTATTTTCACAGCCCCCTTTGCTCATATTTACCAAGGGTACCAATATTAGCTGAGGGCACTGTAAAATATTTAAACAGTTATTTTAAATTGTAGTAATATTTCAAAGTGCTTCTGTTTATTTATTTATTTAGATCAAATAAATGAATTAACATTAGTTAATGCACTATGAACTAAAAATACAGTTACTAATAGATTGTTCTATTAACAAAGATAATATGTATTCCTGAAATTTTAAGAAATTCCTTTAAATTATTTACACAGCCATTCCGATTTTTTTGTATTCGCATAATGGTGTTCATCACAACGCCAAATACTTAAATATTTAGACTTAATAGGCTATTTATTCAAAAACTAGAAATGTGGCAACGTCTCCAAGATGCTTCAAGAGACCTACCTGCAAAGCTACCTGAAAAAAAAAAACTGTGCGCTTAGAGCAAAAGCTGCTTTAAACGAAAAGGATGCTCACACCAAATGTTGATTTAATTTAGTTAATAGAAAATCTATTTATTACATTATTTTTGACAGCATCCTCATTTTACAGCATTTTTACACATGTGCCTAAAACATTTAAACAGCACTTTGCAAGCTTTGCAAGTAGGTTTCTTGAAGCATCTTGGAGACGTTGCCACAGTTCTTCTGGATTAAGTCTGTCTCAGTTTGTTCTGTTTCTTCATGTCATTCCAGACAGACTGGATGATGATCAGATGAGATCTCTATGTGGAGCACTGGCTGCTGTCAGACAAAAATCTCTCTGGATTATTACAATTAATGGCAAAATGAATGTTTATAAATGTGTCCTACTGACACACTATACAGCAAAATATATAAATAACTGACTTCAAACCATTTTTAGCTGGTGAAAATACTAGTGTTCTAATAATTTTGGCCACCACAGTACATATAGCTCAGTGTTATTTTATGGGAATCTTTAGACAATCCCTTGCTCTTGTGATGTTGAACTGCAATGATGTACATCTGCATATCATTGCTGATGAAGCATTATTGACATTACTATTAATATGTAACTTATTGATAACCCTCATGCATGGATATTATGTGTGCAGATGTAGAAACGGGAGACAGACAATGTCACAAAATGCCATTGCACACACAGATGGAGGAATTCTGGGCTGTTCTCTCAGGGGTGTTCTGAACACCAGCACACATTAACCACAAGCACACAGATGGACAAACAACATGACCCGGTCAGGCGCTGCTCTCACACAGGTCCTGGAAATGATACAGGGACGACCAACAAGCTTCTAGTTTAAAATAGCCATGCTTAGAGGTGTGAGGTGAAGCTCAGGCTGTAATTGCCTTGCTTTGGAAAGGATCAAGGAGGCCAAAGCTAATTGCTCTAAATTATACTAGACCTGTGTTTCTCTCATCTGTGTTTCTCTCATCATCATCGAAGCAGTCGACCAGCAGAAGAGGACAGTAAGTGTTTTGTATCTTTTCTCATTAGATTTTAGCGCAGCTGTCGTTGCTAGGACACCTTGTTTTGCTTACTGTGTTTACCGTGGTAAACGTGTGCTCAAGTCGTGTTTGTTCTTGTGCGTATCGCGTGGCTTTGCAGTTTCGGTTAATAAGTAGTAAGGCGTGGCCAAAACCAGGTATAATTGACCTTGTTTGCAAGTACTTGTTAGTAGAAGCAGTCGAGCAGCAAGAGAGGACAGCAGTCTGTAAGTGTTTTGTATCTTTTCTCATTAGATTTTAGCGCGGTTGTTGCACCAAATACCTAAACTCGCTAGTTCAGACCTACGCGCCCTCCAGAAGCTTGCGTTCTGCAAGTAAACGTCTCTCTCACGGATGTTTTCCTGGACTGTCCCCAGCTGGTGAAACGACCTGCCTATCTCAAGCCAAGCAGCTGAATCTTTAGTAATTTTCAAAAAACAACTAAAGACACATCTTATTCACCATCACCTGACCAATTAATGCTAGCACTTACTTATTCTATTCTGTCTAATTTATAAAAAAAAAAAAAAAACTTGCTATGTGCACTGTGCTAGACTAACTGAGACTTGTCACAGCACTTGTATATTATTGCTCTCTCATTGGTCTGATTGCTTCTACTTTGTAAGTTGCGTTGGATAAAAGTGTCTGCTAAATGACTAAACGTAAATATAAATGTAATCTAATTGGAAACAGGAAGTTTATGAATTTTACTGCTGCTTGCTCAGGAAAACATTCTTGAAGTTTTTTCTCCCCAAAAAATTGCATTTATAGTTCTCCCAAAGTTAAAGGGATAGTTCACCTGCAGTTGTTGGTCCACATTGACTTCCATGTATGGGGGGAAAAAATGCATGTCAATAGAGGAAAGCAACTAAAGGTGAATTACCCCTTTAACCAATACGATCTCAATGTACTGCCCAGAATGCCATCATAACCAATCAGATTTACACAAACGATCATAATTTTCATGATTGATCACTATTACTTGAAAAATGTAATCTGATTACATAACTCACACTACTTTTCTTTCCTGTTAGCAATCACCCAGAACACCAGAGCAACCACCTAACAATTCAACAGTAACAGCACCAGCAATGCCCTAGCAAGGACTCCAGACTCCCTAAGATTCACTTAAAAACCAACCTATCCTAAAACATCATAGCAACTAACTTTCATTGACAAATTTCATTGAAATGATATCTCAATATGTTTGGGGGGACTTTTGTTGATAACAATAACTAAATAATAGTTTCCTGGGTGCTTTAGTGCTGGTACCTTGACTGATTTGGGCCTGTCTTGGATAAATAAATATGAAACTAAAACCGCCAGTTGGTGGCGACAAGTCACTGCATTAATGAGTGATTCACTGAATCATTCATTCAAACGATTTGTTCAAACCTGCATTTAGAAATGAAGCAAGTGATTCTCATTTCTACTTGTGCATCTGCATTTCCTTTCCTCGCATCTTAGCTCCAATCATTGGCTCGCTAGACAAATTAATTCAGGAACAAAACAATGCAGTCTTGCCCTGCGATGCACAAATATTCTGGTAAATACTGCTCAAGCTTTGTTTGGAACTATGACAAAACAGAAAAAAATATCGATTTAAAATGTAATTCACTTAATACAACTTTCTATTTGGTTCAACTCTTTTCTAAAATCAGTGTCACATTTTCTTGTGTACACTCTTGCTTGTGTGATGTTACTAAACTACATCATATCTTATAAATATGCAAAAACAAAAACATATACAGGGCTATTTTTTGCTTTCATAACTTGCATTAGGGGCATTCTGCATTCTAACAGGCTTAATCACGCAGTGAATGCTTTTCGACTCTCAAGATGTGTTTTGTTTGTTTTTTGCGAAGTGAGTGACATACTCTAATGTCAGCTCGCATATTGTTAAAACAACAATTAAATATTACAACAGAAGATCAATATCTAAGAACCACCCAAATCATGTTAACAGCAGTACAGCAACCACTTGGAATACATTAGCAACAACACAACAATGCCCTGGCAACACCTGACATCCAAACCTCCCGTGAGTTTTATATTGGCAAACATCTCTCACAGTTTCTTCAGAAAGTTAATTTATGCTGTTTTTCCTAAAGCAGACAAATGATTTTGGTGCAAAAAGCTGTAAAGCACACAATGTCACAAACACGAAAACAATCACTATGAACTTGTCTAACCTCAGAGTTTTGGCATTATCGGTGCATTCATACTTGTTCACAAGACACCGAAGCTCTCTTTAAGGACCCTGGAAAATGCATCAAACATCCTCAGAGTGTTGCACGACAGCTGGCTGGAGCTGTTGTGTAGTTTAAGTAATGAAGGCTCTAAACACAACATTCATCATGTATTTATTGGTGGCTACTGAATCTTTCTGCCACCATCATGCATTTATATTTCATATACTCTTGCACATTATTTCAGAACATGGTTGCAACACTCTAAAGACTTGGGGGGGGGGGGGGACATAACAGAACACCTTTGAAATAACCCAGCGCTGCTCTGGCACCTCATTAGATATATCACTTATATCAGCAATCAGGTCTTAAAACGGATTTCAGGATCATTCACATGCACTTTTTCCATCCATCGATCCGATTGGCTTATCATCAGGTGCACAGATAAAGGCCAACAGCTGTATATCTGGTGAAGATAGACCTTTAACAGCAACACTGACAAACGAGCAACAAGACGACTGATAAGACTGCTGCCACTAAAAATGTATGTTACAAAATAAGAAATAATACATTTCATGAGGTTAATGCTTAAAACAAGTGGGGAAAAATACTGTTGTACTTAAATATAATGACCAATCAGAATCAGAATTAGCTTTATTGCCAGGTATGTTTTCACATATGAGGAATTTGTTTTCATGACAGAAGCTTCCGCAGTGCAAAAGAATGACAGCGACAGAACAAAAACACAAATAATAAAAGAAGAATAAAAAAATAGAACAAGTAAATAAGGAATTGCAATATATAAATTGACAATTGTATGTGCAGGTATATTACAATAGACAGAATGGTTAATTGTTATACACGGTATAACAATTACAGGAATAGTTCACCAAATTAAAATTAAAATGACAATTATGTCATTAATTACTCGCCCGCATGCCGTTCCAAACCTGTAATACCTTCGTTCATCTTTGGAACACAAATTAAGATATTTTTGATGCATTCCGAGAGCTCTCTGACCCTCCATAGACAGCAATGATCCTAACACAATCAAGACTCAGAAACGTAGCAAGAACATCATTAAAATAATACATGTGATATCAGTGGTTCAACCGTAATTTTACGAAGCTACGAGAATACATTTTGTGTGCAAAGAAAACAAAAATAACAACTTTATTCAACAATTCATCACCTCCGCGCCACCCTATAGCGCCATTTTGGAGAGTATCACATATGTAAACAACGTTTGCTGTTCTGTGTCAGCAGCACTGTATGCGGATATGTTGTTTTTCGCTTTGATCTGAACATAAACAACGTATCCGCGTACATACATTGCATACATTGTTTACGTATGTGATACTCTCCAAAATGGCACTACAGGGATGATGCAAAGGAGACACATTTTTTAATAAAGTTGTTTCTCTTTTTTTGCGCACAAAAAGTATATCACCTCCGCGCCACCCTATAGCGCCATTTTGGAGAGAATCACATATGTAAACAACGTTTGCTGTTCTGTGTCAGCAGCACTGTATGCGGATATGTTGTTTACGCTTTGATCTGAACATAAACAACGTATCCGCGTACATACATTGCATACATTGTTTACGTATGTGATACTCTCCAAAATGGCACTACAGGGATGATGCAAAGGAGACACATTTTTTAATAAAGTTGTTTCTCTTTTTTTGCGCACAAAAAGTATTCTCGTAGCTTCTTAAAATTACGGTTGAACCACTGATGGCACATGGATTATTTTAACGATGTCCTTACTACATTTCTGAGCCTTGATTGTGTTAGGATCATTGCTGTCTATGGGAGGGTCAGAGAGCTCTCGGAATACATCAAAAATATCTTAATTTATGTTCCAAAAATGAACGGAGGTCTTACAGGTTTGGAACGACATGAGGGTGAGTAATTAATGACATAATTTTGGTTTTTGGGTGAACTATCCCTTTAACATTTACATAATCATTTGGCAGTCATTTTGCCACTATTTATGTCCCCTGGGAACTGAACCCTTATTCTCAGCATTGTTAACACTTTAAATGTGAGTGATATGTTTCCAATATCTCTGATAAATAAGGTTATTAGACTAGATCCAGAAAAAAAATTTAAAAGGAAAAATGCACTGGTATCTGACAGGATATTACCCATTAATTTTATAGACATTTCATTAACCCTTAAAACACAACACTATGAGTGGCACAATTCAAAATACAGGAAAATAGGTACAGGAAAATGTATTTATATTAATACAGTACATTATTTTATTTTTATAGTATTTTCATTTATATTATTATTTTACAGTGAATGTTGAAAATGTAGCTTTAAAGTGGTCCTATTATGCTCTTTTACAAAGTCTTGATTTTGTTTTGGGGGTGTACTAGAACATGCTCTCATGCTTGGTGGTTCGAAAAATTCATTATTTTTCACATAATTTACATTATTAAAATACCTTTCTCCCCAGTCTGGCACAAACGGCTCGATTAGTTCCGGCTTTGATGAAGGTCCGCCTTCCGAAAAACAAAATGTGTTGTGATTGGTTAGCTGTCCCAGTGCGTTGTGATTGGCGAACAGCTTAGACAGTGTTTCATTACTGCCACTACTTCACGGTCGCACACCGGACGAGAAGCGCAGCGTCGCGTTGCGCCACGTCTTTAAAATTCAAATACTTTATTTTCTATGAGTGTAGGCACACCGGCAGCGCCGTTCGGCATCTGTCCATGGCGCCCAGCTACGTTGTGTTGTATTTTTTAATTTATTTTAATTTTTTTATTATATGTGTTTTTTGTTCTGTCACTGCCATTCTGTTGCACTGTGGAAGCTTCTGTCACGGAAACAAATTCCTCGTATGTGTAAACATACCTGGCAATAAAGCTCATTCTGATTCTGATTCTGACTTGTAAGAATTGTTCTAGACATGCCGAAAATTTGAAGCTACAGCACAGCAGCACTTCATCTTCATCGTCTCGTCTGATGCACTTACTCAACCAAGCGTTCTAACCACAACCTCGCCCCTCCCCACCCCCAAATATCTTAATTATTTTTTGATATCACAAAGCCCAGAAAACAAACGCTGTAGTCCAAACGAGCCGTTCGTTGTAGTTCTTAAAAAGGGATTTTTTGAAAATGAAACATCTCCCTTTGGAGTGGACTTTGAGATTTGTAACTTTCTAGATTTTTTTATGCCCAAACATACACACTACACACTGACTAAAATTGAAAAATTGAAAAAGCATAATAGGACCCCTTTAAGGCTATGAAAAGGTTTTGGTTGGAATGGCTATTTGTGAATATAAAATAAAAATGGGCAAAACTTCAGTTTAGTTTCTTTAAAACTCTGGTTTTCATTATTTAAAGCTGCCGTCCGTAACTTTTTTGGTTAAAATTTTTCTGAAATCAACATTTGAGCAAGTACATAACCAGCCAGTGTTCAAAACGATCACCTTACTTTAGCCCGATTCACAATGGTTAGCTAATAATAATATTTTCTCATTTGAGTGGTACGGGTAGGTTTTCGCGGGAAAGTCGATCATGCTGCCGCGTCATTACGCCACGTCTGTAAACATAGAGAAGTTGTCCCAGCTATTATCGCATGTGAGGATCCTGCAGGTGGAGGATCGTTTATAGCCTTTTCTCACAGCAGCTGGAATAATTAAATGTATCATTTTGATGGCGGATTGTAATCCAGAAAGGATTATGTGTTTATGAAACACATGTGAATGAAATTAAATTATATTCCAGTTTTAAATGTGCTTCTGATTACAGATAGCCTGGGATTACAAAATATTTGTATTTTAAAGACAACCAGTTCGAAGGGAGCATAATTTGCTTTTTGGGTTAAAATAATTTCTTAATATGAAATTCGAATAGTATGACAATTAGAGATTAGACTGTACAGAAATGTAAATCTACACGCTAATACACACTATATTCACATAGTCACGTAATGCTGATGTTGTTAACATTAACAATTTGAGAATAAAGTATAACAATAATAATTTGCATGGTTTGATGTGAAATGAGCTAAGTGATCGTTAGATTTAATCACCATTGGTAGCGCGATTTATTGTAATGATTTTTTTCCTCAGTTGGTCAGAACAAACATTGCAGATGTGTTACTTACTTGTTCACATGACAAAATACGTGAAAATTCAGTGGTTCGGTGACTGACTGCCACACACACATACTCCTCAAAACATTAGATTAATCCGAGCTGGAGCCGTGCCGGAGCACAACCCACGCAATGAAGATAATTCCGCTAACAGCTGCAATTGCAGGTTTTCAAACAGAGATGGCAACAAAGAGGCAAAGATGACAAAATACGTGAAAATTCTTGTTTGGGTCATATATTCCAAGACGTAGGCTAGAATCTGTGATTGCGAAGTACAGTGAATATCCACACTGGTTCGGTGACTGACTGCCACACACACATACTCCTCAAAACATTAGATTAATCCGAGCTGGAGCCGTGCCGGAGCACAACCCACGCAATGAAGATAATTCCGCTAACAGCTGCAATTGCAGGTTTTCAAACAGAGATGGCGACAAAGAGGCGAAACTTACGGACTGCAGCTTTAAATAACATAACTATATGTGTGAATGTGTTAAATACTCAACTTCTCAAAATACCTAATGTGTGAAAGACTGCTTAACCTCATAATTCATCTCACTTAGCGTGATATTGGAAAGCTACTACATGAATTAGTCAGGATTTAATTTTTTATTTTTTTCTTTACAACAAATACACACATAGGCTATAATTCAAGCATTTGGAATGTGCCAAACGTAAAGATGATTAATCCTTTTAATTATCAATTTGTTAAGACACAACAAATTCACTTTGAACCCATGAGATATTTTTTTCCCTACAAAACCAAGGAGCTAAAGGCTGTGTAGTTTCTTCCCACTTTTCAAAATGCAGTTGTGTTCAGTCGATAAAATGACCTTTAGAAAGCTCCTTGCGTTTGCCTGTAGTGCAGGACAAAAGCAGGCAAAATGGAGAGCTCTTTATCATAGTTGTCTATATGAGCCTCATCCCTGAGCTAGCGCCAACTCCGACAGAACAAGAAAGTGAATGGCTTTGTCAGAGAAATTGTCTCTAATACTAATCCCATTTCATACTAGCTTGTTCCCACTCCCTAGAAAATCGGAAAGTTGCACAAAAAAACTGCTTCTGAGGAAATTACACAATTGAAATTCTCCCGCCACAAAGTCTATCAAAGCAGCAATTGGACATGGTAGACTTTGCAGGGGCCCTTTGCCGTGAAGACCTAGAGCTGCTACAGTCAGCTTCCATAACTTTTAAGCAAGGTATCAGCTTAAGGCCTGTTTTACAGAAGCACATGTTTATTTGAGCTCCCATATTAACAGGATACAGCATTTGCACTGTCCTCTGCAGCATAATCATAGTTGCAAGTCAGTACTGATTTTTTTTCTTTCTTTTTTTTCTGCATATAGCATGATGAACATAGCAGAAAATCGAGAAAATGTTCTTTAAATATATGCAATATAGAATTTTATGAAGCAATGACACATAAAATGGTTTCTATTCACCAAATCTGACTGAATTTGGACAATGTAAGTTATTTATAGATAAACTTTGAGGTTTGGGTTCTGCTCTATGTGGAAATGTGGTCTCCCAGTTGCAAGTCAGTACTGATTTTTTTTCTTTCTTTTTTTTCTGCATATAGCATGATGAACATAGCAGAAAATCGAGAAAATATTCTTTAAATATATGCAATATAGAATTTTATGAAGCAATGACACATAAAATGGTTTCTATTCACCAAATCTGACTGAATTTGGACAATGTAAGTTATTTATAGCTAAACTTTGAGGTTTGGGTTCTGCTCTATGTGGAAATGTGGTCTCCATCCTTATGTAATTAAGATTTCACAATGATCAGATTGGCTAAGGGTCCATTCTCAATAATAACAGTATAATTTATGGCCATTATTAAATTAAATACTTAATGTACTAACCCAGAAATCACTGTAATCTGCAGAAACTCGTGTGAAAGCAACATAGTCTATCACGTGCGTGATGTGAAACAGGCCTAACTCACTGTCCCTCAGATATAAACCAGTTATGTGTTTCTATTTTACAAAAATAGTTTATTGCTGCGATATCAGAAACCCATTTGTACGTTCAAGCTTAAAAACAAATGTCTCCATCGTCCTGCATTTGTCTCATTCAGCTCTGTTTTAGAACTGTGGCAATCTCAATACGCATGCATAAAAAATGTTTTTAATTTCCTACTGTGTGAACAGTTCTTTTCCGAGCCCTTTGGATAGTTTGGTGGCAATATTAGTTTGATGAAGAATGATGAAAACAAATGAGTATTGCAGAAAGCCTTGAGCAGGATTGCAGATGTTATTTCCTATTATCAAAACTGCAGATGCTGGTTTAATACAAAACCAGTTCAGTGTGTTGCCCTGCAGGACAGGAAACAGATTTCATTTAAAATATATTTGCAAATGTTGAAAAACCTGAGTGATGTAGATGGTTCCAGTAAATTCATGCTTTTTACCTAACGTGACATAATGCAACATTTGCAATAAGAAACATTGTAATACGGTTCCCTGTCATAAAATAGACCCTTTCCTGCAATATGCCGCTGTATAACTTTTTTTTTTGTTCCTATATTCAGTAACCTGGTGTCAAATATTATTTGAAAAACGATAAAATAAATAAGTAAATGCCACTCACTTTTCTCTTACATTAATAATAAAATAATACATGTTTAATTCTATATCAAACGTAATGTAATACTTATAAAACTCTAGTAAATGGGTATAAATGAAACAAAATAAACAGGAAACAGATCAGGTTTGTGTGCAAAACAGCACATTTATAGTATTTATTCAATAACAATCAATGTATCCATTTTCATACAAATTACTTTGCAAACTTTCTGCAAACAAAGTGTGCGTGTGGTAGGGGTTTTGCAGAATCGTGGCAGACAAGGCCAAGGACCGTTTTGACTGAACGGTAAATCCCATCAGCATAGTTCATGCTTTTTACCTAACGTGACATAATGCAGCATTTGCAATAAGAAACATTGTAATACGGTTCCCTGTCATAAAATAGACCCTTTCCTGCAATATGCCGCTGTATAACTTTTTTTTTTGTTCCTATATCCAGTAACCTGGTGTCAAATATTATTTGAAAAACGATAAAATAAATAAGTAAATGCCACTCACTTTTCTCTTACATTAATAATAAAATAATACATGTTTAATTCTATATCAAACGTAATGTAATACTTATAAAACTCTAGTAAATGGGTATAAATGAAACAAAATAAACAGGAAACAGATCAGGTTTGTGTGCAAAACAGCACATTTATAGTATTTATTCAATAACAATTAATGTATCCATTTTCATACAAATTACTTTGCAAACTTTCTGCAAACAAAGTGTGCGTGTGGTAGGGGTTTTGCAGAATCGTGGCAGACAAGGCCAAGGACCGTTTTGACTGAACGGTAAATCCCATCAGCATAAGTGACTTAAACTCTGCCTATCATCTCCCCTCTGGTGCATGTGAACCCCTGCAGTCTGTTATCTGAGCATCCATACTGATCTTGTTGTGGAGATCATGGGCAAATGGAGCCGATGGTCTTATGCTAGTTGGACCACAAGACTCACCATGTTTGGGAAGAGGCTGAGAGACAAATGATCAGTGGACATTGGCAGGAAAGGTTCAGCGGCTCAGTATGACCCAGCTCAAAAAGTGTAAAGAAATTTTACAAATACATCAGATATGCATATAAGCACTAGGATTGAATAGAACTGGCAAGAATTGCTGTAAATTCTGGAACATTTCCTAAAACCGATTTCCCCTTTATCAAATCTGGAAATTAGTAAAGTTTAGGATTCTACAAATTTTAAAACAAACAAAAGTAGTTATGTAAAAATATGATGCGGTGACTGACTAATCGAATAATCAAATTTGGGACACTGATTACGTGAACGTTTTATAGACAGTTATGTTTTCTTGCTTCCATTTAAGAAATAGATTCTCTTTGTATCATCTCAAATCATGTTCGAGAACATGATTATCAGATTTTACCCATACTTGTGGCTCGAGTGTTGCTGTTATTAAAGCACAGGGGACACTCAAATCATCATGGTGATAATATTACAGTATGTGCATATATAAAATTAATAAACAAACAAACAAAAATGCATGAAGAAAAATGCAAACAAGCACTATACTTATGAATATATATTGTATCTATCTAGTGTATACTGTATATTTTGGCTAATTTAATTATGCTTTCATTTAAGACTACAGCTGAAGATACAGCTATTAACACACTGTAAAGTTAGCAGTGTGTTATTTAAAAAAAAAAAATCCCAATCAGAAGTTTTAATCAAAATGTTGCAACTGGATCTTCTAGTGAAAGTAACAAACTTCTCTCTGGTGATTTATTCGGGACTTATCCAATCCTTTAGTTCATCTTATTCCTTGTCCTTCAACAACTGACGGATTGATTTATTGATTTATTTATGCTTGCTTGTATGTTTGCATTCATTCATTCTTTCAGCCCGATAAACTGTTAAACTCAGATAGACAGAATCAAAGATCTGTCACTACTTCCATGTTTTTGTTTTTTTCCCTCCAAAATCTGAATTTTTTTAAATTTTATCTTCTTTAGTTATGGCACTGGGAATCTGTTACAATTACCTATTGTAACCTATTGTTTTCCTGGCATCCACAAAAACAGAACGTCAAGAAAATGTCCCACTATTTCCAAAAGACCAGGGCTCTTAAACTCCATCACAAATCCCAATCAGAAGTTTTAATCAAAATGTCGCAACTGGATCTTCTAGTGAAAGTAACAAACTTCTCTCTGGTGATTTATTCGGGACTTATCCAATCCTTTGGTTCATCTTATTCCTTGTCCTTCAACAACTGACGGATTGATTTATTGATTTATTTATGCTTGCTTGTATGTTTGCATTCATTCATTCTTTCAGCCCGATAAACTGTTAAACTCAGATAGACAGAATCAAAGATCTGTCACTACTTCCATGTTTTTGTTTTTTTCCCTCCAAAATCTGAATTTTTTTAAATTTTATCTTCTTTAGTTATGGCACTGGGAATCTGTTACAATTACCTATTGTAACCTATTGTTTTCCTGGCATCCACAAAAACAGAACGTCAAGAAAATGTCCCACTATTTCCAAAAGACCAGGGCTCTTAAACTCCATCACAAAGCAATACCAAAGAGTATATACAGATAATACTGAAGCCTCTATAATGCTCACGGATAGAGTCACGCCGGTGGAGATGCTGGTGGAGAGCGGAGGGGGGGAAGGGGGATGTTAAAAAATAAATAAATGAAAATACTTGGCAGGCTCCACAGAGGCAATAACAAGCTTCTCGCTATTATGAAAGGCGAGGCAGTGGAGGGTTTGGTCCCACGAGACATCATAATGTGTTTTCACTGCAGCTCTTTGACAACTGCAGCCACGTATCCAACTCTCCAGTCATGATTTCCCCCACCTTTTATTCACGCTGTATCAGTTTTATTGCTGAAAGGGGAACATGGGCTGCACAAATCTCATCTGTACCCTCGTGCAGTCACGAAAGACAAGTTTACTTTTAGTACATGCCACCCACCTCCATATGCAGTACATCTTATAAGATACCTCTAAATGATAAATGCATTATGTGATTAGAATAGATCAGTTAAGACTACTGCTTACTGCTTACAAAATACATATTAGACATCAAGTTGGCAACACAACAAATGCATTTATTATTATTATTAGTATTATTATTATTACTACTACTATTATTATAACTATGTTTGTTTTTTTTCCTGGCAATTGCTCTGCTCTCGACTATGACAGTATGATTGTTTTACTACGATCCCTCTGAAGACTGTATTTCCTTATTATTTGCATAGGCCAAAGAATAAGCTTCATTATTAATGCGGCATACAGTAAGATGAATAGGAAAGTTGACTGGTTTATTTGTTGGTTTCTAAATGTCTTTTACATTTCAGTGCTTTTAGTCATCTCTTCAGCCAATAATCCACAGTGAGCAATGCATTATATTCAGCATAAATCATATTTAGCCTTTTTGCGAGTTAACTTGTGTTCTATGTCTGCAGCATTATCTTGCAATGGTTTGTTCATGGTTCATTGTCAATGGTTTGTTTTCAAACATGTCACTCCTTGCCTACATTGGCATCTGATTAAATTGGCTAGATGGCTCAACACATTTGAAGTTACACCAAAATATCTTGTTTACTGGAACACACAACCTTTGAAATCATAAACTAAATATATTGGAAGTGTTTACTCTGCCTGATCTCATTAGTATTTGTTCGTATTTACTCATAATGTTTACACATACATTGTTGTATGTTTGGAAACATACTGAACATGTACAATATTAACATATTGGCAGCACTGAAAACAAATATATTTACATATGCACAGCTTTAGAAATGTAAAACTTCATAAATCCTTATTATAATTAAAAATATATTTGTGTAGTTCCATTTTAAACCCCTGACCCTAAACACTTCTTAAAAATATACTAAAAAAACAAAATAGTTGCCACATAAAAAATAAATAATAATACAGTTAAATACAGATACAATATGCTATTATATGAAAAGAAAGAAAGAAAGAAAGAAAGAAAGAAAGAAAGACAAAAAACAGCATTTGAGTGTGTGTTTTTTGGGGGGGCGAGTCACACATTATAGAATAAAAAGAGCATACATGTTAATTGAACGATTGTTTGGCCATTTGTCCTATTTATTTTGTCCTTCCTACATCTTACAAGCCATGAGGATTTGAACCATTATGTTAATATTGCTCAAACTAATTGTGATTTGGGACTTATCTGTGCACTGTCTTTTAGAATATTATTAATTACCTACTTTTTATGTGCTTTAAATATTTTGAATTCTTTAAAAAGCTTGCAGATGTGCTATAATTTCCATCGCATATGCTTTGGGATAACCACATTACTTTTGTCCACAATTCATAAATCAATGACATGTATCTACAGCTGTGAGGTAAAACTCCCTCAGAAAAGTTAGACTGGAACTACAAACCGAATCCATTAAAAATAAATTATGAAGGGAACTGCTTGAGTCACAGCTTGAATGAATTCTGAATGAGCTGTAGAAAAATAAGGCAATGTATATTTGTCTTTCTTCTTTTTTTCCCCCCAAAATATTCATTATTTAGTTATTCATTACCATTGGCGATGATGGTATTTTTTAAGTACCTTGCAGTATACCAGGTTAATACCATGGTATTCTAATATGATAATGATTCAGTATAACAAGTACCATAGTATTACTATTTGAAGCATCACTGTTCTACTGTACTGGCACAGTGCTTTTACTTGGTAAGGACACTTACAAACCTTCCATTTTAGGCCATTTTATTTTGGATTTCTTGTTACAAACCATTCTGACACTTCATTTTTGGGAAAGTGTCTTGCTTGCTTGGTAGTCAACTAATTGTCTCCCCGGTCTGTGTATGGAAATCCCAATAGTTATTAAGATATGCACACTGCATCGCAGAGAGCTTCCACTTTCATACCACCCCCTGTGTCTGCAGCAGAGCCGAGTAAGCCAGCAACTCGTGCTATATTATGCTCTGAGTGACAGTAATTGTACGACGTTCAGCCTTCCCAGGAAATGGCAGGAGATATGGAGAGAAGAGGGATAACAGTGAGAGGACTAAAGGTCAGTATAAGCTTGCTGGTGGTATGGAGTTGTTCTGTCTGTGTTTGCTCTGTGAAAGGGGACAGAGGTTGCATTTTTCTAACCCCTGCATATTTTCGCTGACTTCCATGCGTTATGTCTCACGGGAGATGAGGCAAACATAGACTGTTTGGGATGATAAATATATCTATTAAAATTTTAGAGCCATGTTTTAGGTCTGTTTTGTGTGATCGATGCAGAAATATCTATGGATGCATTCTTAGCTTGTATGCCTATTAGTAAAATGGCATGTCATAGAATGCTTTGAAATATCTGAATGTGCATAAATTTAATTTCCCCCACCAAAAGTGGTAATAGGGAATCTGGGGCCATGAAATCCATAAAGTCTAAATTAGGGTTTCCCAAATGGGGGTTCGTGAGCTAATAATACCATGTTTTCAGAGTGCCGCGGTTCACAGAATATGTTGTTTCTCATGAACTCCATCAGAGTTAAACAGTATACTGGGTTAATATTATTTACATTCACATGTGATTATTTCCCAGCATTTTAGTTGATGGACGTTTATAGCATTTTACCAATATTCTGCCAAAATTAAAGTACTGTAAGTTAGTTCTTGTAAAAAGCCAACCCAAGGGTGAACATTAAAATTAATTTTTATTTCCATTAGCAGTCTTTGTTTTTGTGTCTAGATATACCAGTAGCAGCAATATATGATAATAATAATAATCACACTAATGGTCTACATTTGCATGTGTCATTAAATGAATGAAATATTGACATAAAATCTAAGGAGGGAGCAATATTTACTTCAAGTAAATATTTTATGTCTAAGGGGTGACTGACTGTTAAAATGCCTTCACACAATTTCTTGAGACTCAATAAAATTAGCCTGTCACAATACAATTTATTCATACTGTCATCACACAGCGGAGTGTACAGGTAATAAGCTATATTTTTCAGTGAGCAAAACACAGAGAGCTAAAGCTAAACTTCAGATAAGGTCTTTCTTAGAAGAAATTACTCTTTATGCAGCTGAATATGCAGTTGTTGTTTTTTTTCCATTCCCAACTTCCTGTCATCGAGTTAAGCTGCTTCTCAATTTCCACATTTATAAAATCTGTTTGGCTTATTGTCAGCTTATTGTCTTCCTCGCACAAGCCAAACACCCACAGTCTGGGCTGAGGTGTCATTCCTGAGGTAAATTGTCGCTCAAACAGTTTCCACGCAGGCAAACAACTTTGCAGAACTTTACCCTGGATCCATTCTCCTCGGTATGCTAAAAAGAAAAGCATACAATTGTATCCCAAGTCTGCTCTTTTGAGTTCTCGTCTTGTTGTCTTTTTACTGGAGGTTGTTGAGTAGATGGGTCTTTGGAGTGGCCTTGTCAATATCCTTTACCTTTAATCAGCACCTTCCTTCCTTTTAATTGTTTCAGTGTGTTTTCAGAGTGAATATCGCAGCTTTGCTAAATTGAGCCTGTACTGCCTGAACTGATCCACTTAATTTTACCCTCATTGATTTTGTGTCCTTTTCATTTAGATCATTCTGTCACAGGTTTGCACATAGTTTACACTTCTATAGATGAGGACAGACGATTTATCACCAGCACCCCTTTTGATATGGGACAATAAAGTACAAAGCCACTTTGAAACAGGTTCTGTTGTTGCAGTTTTTACATCATAGCGGGATTTTCACAAACCAAACAAACTGGAGTCAACATACCCATGAAATTCCTTGATGTTCTGATGCAGACGACAGTTGGGGGACAATTAGTTTCAAAACCTACTGGGAATCTGTCTGAATTTGGACAAATAGAGTTTCTGCATTGCACAAAGTGGTAACCTGCGATTGTTACTTTTAAAGAGATCGTTTTTTCCATGATTTAACCCATATAAATTACCTTTGCAAGTATAAATTAATGTATATTGATTGGTTGGTCACAATGTATTTTAAGGTCCAATTCTTGCTATTAACAAACAATTAACTATGACTTTTGCCTCACAACAATCCTCATTTGCTGCTTATTAATAGGTAGTTGTTAAAGGGATAGTTCACCCAAAAATGAAAATGTGATGTTAATCTGCTTACCCCTAGGGCATCCAAGATGTAGGTGACATTGTTTCTTCAGTAGAACACAAACGAAGATGTTTAAGTCAAACTTTTGCAGTCTGTCAGTCTTATAATGGAAGTGAATGGGAATCACGGCTTTGAGAAAATAAAACATAAACAAACAAAACCAAATTAAACCCTGCGGCTCGTGACGATACACTGATGTGTAAAGACACGAAAAGATCAGTCTGTGCAAGAAACTGAACAGTATTTATATCGTTTTTTACCTCTGATTTTCACCGCAATGTCCAAACTGTCCTGAGAGTGTTCAACAGCCGGCGCCTGACACGTCTTCTTCTTCTCCTTGCTTTACGGCGGATTGCAGACTTATACAGTAAGTGCATTACCGCCACCCATCTCTCAAGTGGACCATCGACACTCCTAATTGAGATTGTAGATAGAGTGTCAATGGTCCATTTGAGAGATAGGTGACGGTAATGCACTTATAAGTCTGCGATCCGCCGTAAAGCAAGAAGACGACGACGCGTCACGCGCCGGCTGTTGAACATACTCAGGACGCGCTCAGGACAGTTTGGACATTGCGGTGAAAATCAGAGGTAAAATATGATGTAAATACTGAACGTTCCGTGTCTTTACACATCAATGTATCGTCACGAGCCGCAGGGTTTTATTTGGTTTTGTTTGTGTACGTGTTTTGACTCTCAAAGCCGTGATTCACATTCACTTCCATTATATGACTGGCAGACTGCAACGGTTTGAGTTAAAAATCTTTGTTTGTGTTCTACTGAAGAAACAATGTCACCTACATCTTTGATGCCCTGTGGGTAAGTAGATAAACATAACATTTTCATTTTTGGGTGAACTATCCCTTTAAGTGTAAGTATTGGGTAGGATTAGGGATGTAGAATATAGTCATGTAAAATATGTGCCAGTATGTTAATTACAGGCACGCTAATAAGCAACTAGTTAATCGTGAAAATTGGTCCCTATACTAAAGTGTTACCGATTGGTTCAGTTATGTTAAATTATATATTTGACCTTTTTTTCAGTGTACTACGGTTTACCGTAAGTGCATTTTTCAACAATACTTTGTTTGTTTACTCAAAACTTAAATCCAGTCATTATTTACTCACCCTTTTGTCATTCCAAACTCATTAGACTTCCTTTCATCCACAGAACACAAATGAAGATATGTTTAATGCATATAATAACATAATTTAGTTCATCCATTGAAAATCCAGGTAACCAAAACTTTAATGCATGAAAAGGTTCATGGAAACAATGGAAGTCTTCTGAAGAGACATAATTGCCTTATGCAATAAATTACATTTAGGCTTTTATTCATTTTTAACACTGATCAACAGAAAAACATAGAACATATCAAATATGTATTAATTTGGAAGCTTTACCATACTAGCTTGACGAGAAACAACGAACCTCATTGGTTCTCACATATCTCCTGGATTACTTTTACAATGCTTTTGTGTGTTTTTTTATTTGTTAAAGTTTTGGTTGCTTGGGCTTTCAATGCATGGACAAACATAGAGAGAGGACATTAAAAATACTTAATTTGTGTACCAAAGATGAATGGGAAGTCTTAAGGGTTTGAAACAACATGAGGGTGAGTAAATTATGAATTAAAATTTTTTGGGGTGATTTAAAACCATTTGAACAGCTTTGTTATTTTCTCTATGCTAATATAGTGTGATTAATTATAATAATAGAAAATAATAATGAAAAATATGATAAAACAAAACCAGAATTAATTATGCCCTGTGACCTATATGTAAATTCCGTAATAAGGAATTGCACTAATGTTACAGCGATTCAAGCGAAAAATACCACCTTCATGTTTTGACAAGTTTACAGCTGCCTCACCAAACACAATTACCAAAGACGTCAGTTTGCACAAAATTGCTGACAGAAAACAAGAATGCATTTACATATTATGTAATGAATTCAATTAAAATGCTTAATCAGTTAACACCCCCTTTTTTATTTCCACCCACAACATGGTAAATTGCCAAGAAAAACATCTGTAGCGATATGTCCAAAGTAAAGGTGATAAACTCACATTTTCAGGGATGTGTGAGGGTGCAACATTTTAGCCTTCAGCTTTAACAGTTTTATCAAGTGGCAGTAAAACCATAAATCTCCTAAAATAAGCTGTAATATTTTAATGTAAGTGTGTGCAAAGGTGTGAAGGAGAGGTTGCCTACACCCGCCCCCTTGAAAGGTTATCCACTGCTACCATGTGGAAAGAAATAGCCCAAATAACTCTGCACCGACTTGCCAAAGAGTTTGGCAACAGTATGCACAGAACTCAGTTATACCAAGAGAAAAGCTTTCTTTAAGAGAAGAAATGGAATTTCACTAGCATGGAAATGGAAAAACTACGCAAACAGGAAGAAAAGACAAATGAAATGCCAGAGGCATTTCAAAGATTGTTCACATTGCAGCCAAGTTACGTTAGCAAATCTTCAAATGCAGATCAAATTCTGTCATGACAAATTGTTAATAAACTGTTAACATTTTTGATTGCTCCATTAGGTACAGTACAAAATCACATAATTAGCCTCAGACTAGAGGTGAAATGCTTTTTCTTGCTCAATTCCATTGTTTTAAAACACTTCTTTCTTTTGCGGAACACAAAAGAGGATATGGCAATACTTTATTTCGATAGCCCACTTTAGACATTCTACTAACTATAAGTAATTGTGCACCTACATGCCAACTAGCAGTCATTAAAGTATTAGACTGTCCATTGAATATCTACTAATACTTTATTTTGATGGTCCCCCAACAGACATTCGACTGACTATAAATAACTTTGCAAGTACATAAGTTTTAGCGAATGGCTCAATACCACAGTTTTGGCTTCAGTACCACGTTATAGATAGTAAACGGATACCATAGGTGACAAGCAGCCTAGATTACTGAATTGCAAACAGTTTTATTAAGATCACTGCCTGAAACTCTGCTGTGACAGATAAACGGTAAAACTTTAGTATAGGGACCAATTCTCACTATTAACTAGTTGCTTATTAGCATGCCTGTTATTAACATTTTGCCTGTTTAGTACTAATAAAGCACATATTCTGCATCACAATATATGCTAATCTTACCCAATACCTAAACTTAACAACTATGCCTTACTAACTATTAAGCGGCAAATTAGGAGTTTATTGAGGCAAAAATTGTAATGGCGAGAAATGGACCTTAAAATAAAGTGGACCCTTCTCAGTGCTCCATATTCAGTAAAAGAGCGATACAAATACATTTTTTAATTAATTTTGTTTTATTTTTGAACTACTGTTGAATTATACTAGACATGCAATCTTCCAATAAAAATAATACATTGCATATTACATAGAACAAGTGGCAGATCTATTAGTTTGCAACAGGTTTCCGTTGCAATCATTGTCAATCATTGCAGTTTTGCATTTGATCCGCCATTTAAATTTTCATTTTGTCAAAAAATCCTAAAGGATTCCGATTAGAGAATTATATGGGTGCTCATGTCAAGTCCTATAAGAGTCTCATTGGAATGGTTCCAAATGATTATATAAATTCTAATTAGATTGATTTTCTTATTGGAATCCTTTAGGATTTTTTGACAAGGAACACTGCACAATGAATCTCTTATTTACATCGCATTACTTTTTATAATGAAGGGATTGGTGAGTTTGCTGCGGCTGGAATCTGTGTGCTCGCTCCAAACAAAATCCATCATTTTCAGCATTGTTGAGTGGAATCAGACCAACGTAAGCACATATGATGTACATCTTATGCTGCAAAACACATTGTAAATAGAAACCTTTGAAACTCATCACAGAGCACAAACATACACATGTTGATATTAGTGGTTTACAGGCACTCTCCATAGGCATAATGTTTTTTTATACTGTATTTTCTATCGCCCTACACCTAAATCTACCCCTCACAGAAAACTATGTGCATTTTGAAATTTTCTAAAAAACACAATTTAGTGTGTTTTTAAGCCTTTTGAATTATAGGGGCAAAGGAAGTGTCCTCATAAAACACCTTCACATTGTAATAACTATGTCATACCCATGTAATTATACAAATTTGTGTCCTCATAAACCTCCCAGAGCATACACACACAGGATCTTTAACATTATATAAGTATTCACCATATTTTCTTATTTTATATTATTATCATGTCGACTGAGTTTTATCTGTTTGATGCAGCTTCTTCCTCAGTTGTCACATTTGACGGGTTTATATCCGTTTTGGTAACATTACCACATAGTGGTGAACTTCGAAACAGCAACATATCAAGTACCGATATGAGCGAATATTTTATCATTTGAGCCGATATTTTACCATTTGAAATATAATAAATATAGCGGCATTTTTCCAGTACTGGTATTCCACGCAACCTTAATAAGTCTATCGCTGGTAACATTTCAAAAAACGACTTTCGAAATAAAGTGTAACTGATGAACATTTTTTAATTTTTTTTTAATTTCATATGACAATAATCTGGGCCGAAAAATTCAAAATATCTTCTTTTGTGTTCCACAGAAGTCATACAGGTTTGGAACATACAGGTTGTCAGTAAATTATGGCATCCGAGCAATAAAAACTGTCTTCTAGTAGCCTTAACTTTGAGTGTGATGAGAGATTTCCACACTGTCCAACAAACACATCAGAATGTACCCTGGTGATGAATAATATTGTGCATTATCCTCATTCAGCCCTGTGTTAATAAATGCTTTATCCCCATCGTCCTCGATGTTGATTATGAGCAGTGTGTGTGTGTGAGTGAGTGATTGTGTGAGTGTGTTTCTGCTAAGGACTAATAACCTCATCTATGAGAGGCAGTAGAGCATGTCTTTCTATATGAGGGATGGATCCATCTGTGCATTTTCCTAATATTGGAAGCTGAACAGCATCAATTTGTGATGCACATCATGATCTACCTAACAGAGTATTCATTTGTGGATGCAACTTTTTCTTTTGAAGTACAGAAATAGGAAATTCTGTGATACTAAAAACAAACAAACAAACAAAAAGTTTTCTACAATGAATTAAATATAATCCAAAACCCCAATACCACACTACCAGTCTAGTCAGGAGTCTAGCAGTGCTATTATATTGTATTTGTATAATATACAAGACAAATGGAAGTCTGTACCTTACCAAGAATAGGATAATAACTGAATCAGGGGTACTATTTACCTTCCCTAAAACTACTACAATGTTCAGTTTTATTGTGTGGGTCAAATTGACCCTATAATAATAATTTTTGGTTTGACCTTTTTGCAATAATTATATAATTTGAAGTGCATTCAAACACTCTCTGTTTGCCATTGGTCAGAAAAACACAAATAGCCTCACCCCCAACTTGTGCTGCTTGGACAATTGTTGCTGTGACAGGCTGGTCAGGATACCCAAACAAACAATGTATAGATAGCTAAGACATAGCATACAACTTATATTGAATAAATGTACAGTTTGATACTTATACAGTGCTTTTCCCTTTCATTTTGAAGCCTGAGAGCCCTAATATAAACTCACTTTCACTATATTGAAAATGATTGCCATGCAGGTAATTTGTTCTGTTTCTACCAGTCCACAACATAGATACTGTGAAAGAAAAAAAAAATCTGCTGGAAGCTGCGAAAGGTCACACACATTGTTGTGTAAGAGAGGGAAGGTAGAAACATCTCTGCAAAAGTGGAGACACTTGCGGAGACATGTGAGAGGAAAGATAACATTGTAGGAATTAAATCATGAGAGAATAGGTAAAAGAGAAATGCAATAAAACCTAAAAGCTTCTAATAACTAGTATTTACCCAAATCAGGGACAGGCATATTAGCATCTCACTGAAGTTACAATACACAGCGTATGTAAGGAAAAACCTAAACTGTTGCAAGCAGTTCCAGTAAAGCTATCCTTGCCTCCCTAATCCACTTTGGTAGCTGAACATGAATATGATAATGGATGCAGTTTTCAATAGGATGATATTACACCTGCACACCATTACGACATCGTGGTAAGGAACGTTATCTATAGAAAGTCAACAAATGTAAATGTACATTTGCACTATTATGTTGATGTACAATGTTGCTCATGATTTTACTGTGATACTGACTCACCATTGTTATTTTTGTGGATTTTAGCCAAACAAAAGGTCATGTTACACCTGTGTCAGTCTTGTTTTACTAACAGCATATTTTATTAGCAGCTCTTTTCAGGTCAGCACTGTTTAGAGACCTCTCTTTTGTATGTCTCTATTATCTCATTACTGAGGACCTCAATTAAGCAAATTACTGCAAGTTAACTAATCACCAATGTAATTTAAGGTAATACCTGTGGTTTTTCAGAGGTGGGCTATTTCATACCAACCTAATAGCATATGGCTCATGTCTAGTCAGTGTTACTAAAACAATATTAAATACTGGTGAATCAAATTCAGTCAACAGATGTAGGTTTGCAATCTGATTTGAAACAGCTGTTCCTCCATGCAAATCTCTGACAGATAAACATCAGTTCTGCTCATTATTTAATAAGTGAAAACAATGTTTGAGCATTTAGTGAAATTATTTGAATTTACTGTAATGATTGGGGGGCTAACCTAGTGTGTGCCCTTGTGAAACTATTAAATAGACTGGTTCTGTATGTCCTAAAGTGTTCTAATTTTAAACATACACTGTATATGCACAGACAATCCTAAGGTTTAATTATAAAATGATACTTCCAAATATGAATTCTGATGAGATGAGTCACAATATATGCATATATATACAGTATACTGTAGCGAATCAGCTCATGGGGAAATATGAATAATTAACCATAACTAGTTATAATTAACTATTCATATTTTAGATCCACTGTAGATATTTAGCTGACCACTCAGGGTCAACTGTCTTGTCAATTCTAAGACGTTAATTTCCTGGTTAAGGGAAATAACTTTCTTACTGTACAATTCTATAAGCTTGTAACGTAAATCTGCATGATTATTGACTCCGGTTATGAGTAAACAATGAACACGTCAAGTGTGATACAAGTAAGGTTTTATTAACTACATAAACACTTAAACTAGTCTAACATACTACATAAACACATTAAGCCGGTCCAACATACACATACGCACACACACACACACATACAGTTGGTATAGGAAAGGGTTAAAGTTTAACTCAGCATAGAAAAAGGCATAAAGAATGGATTTTATGGAACACTTTGCATGTATATTCAACAGATCAAAGCCTTCAGGGATACGTCAAACACACCTTGTAGAAAGGTGTAACTGATACTTAATGCATCAATTAAATCGACTAAGTTTGATACTCGCGTATGTCTGAAAAAGATTCCTGATGCAATCTTAAGGCCCCAAGATCTTGCTGAAGTTGGTTGATGAAAAAGAGCTAGTTTGAGTCAGAATCACTTGATGAATGAAAACGACTAGGCCGGAGCCTGGCACGAGCTTTGGTATCCTGGAGCATTTCTCACATCTTCATCTTAGCATCTCACTGAACCACCCAACAGGGCGTGTCACATGGAGCGTGGCCTTTTAAAGACTGCAGAGATTCACGCCTCTCAAGATGGGTTTGTCCAATGAGGAAGGCTGAAATCCCAAGCGGGAGGTTGGAAATACTGGGGATTTTTATGACTCTTTGTCTGTAAGCATGGTATTTTGCATATGTAATTCGCTGGAGTGTTGAGGCACAAATTAGTACCGATTCTTAGAACATCAATATGTTGCAGAGGTATCAGCATGTAATATGCACTCTCAGTTAGATCATCCGAAGACGAATTCATAGATACTAGACATGGTAGAGTTACTTATATGAATGAGTGGTTTATCGTAAGCATGAATAAAAATAGTCTATAATACAACAGATTAAATACAACACAGCAATAATATACACAATGGCCTGAAGAAAATGGGTGTTCATTCAAAGAAGGTTTTCCTATGAATTAATTAGTAGAAAAGTCAGTTTCTCCTGTGCATTTGTGCCTTTCTTATGAGGAAAATGAGGGAGTTTATCCCCTGCATTCCTTTTAGGCCATAAAACCTGATATCATGATTAGTTGTCATAGTGACCAAGGTGGGGGATGGTGTTCAGCCGAAATCCTGGTATCCAGTATATTGAGTGAGGGGACTGTGACGACTTGTTAATCTAATGAATAATTGATTTGTTAAATCAAATAAAAATTAGTGTGTCAGATTGGTCGAGACGCTACAATACAGACCTGTGACTGCACGTTATTTGGATTTTAATATAAGGCAAAGTTTACATATCTAAGCCATTCATAGTTATGAAGAATATTTGATTTAATATAACCGTACAATTCATAATTTAAATACAAATATTAATTATTCTGATTAACAATAAATTGAAATGATTATATGAGTTAATTAAATTATTAATTACAAATTAAATATATTAACAATATAATTATGCATTTTTACTTATATAACACATTGAGTTTATGAATAAATGAATGAATGAATGGATACAAAACAAGTATAATTCACTTAGTATTGCCATATTAGATCTATTCATAATGCAGTGCTCTTCCTCTTTCTAAAATATGTATGTATGTATGTATGAATTTTTTTTTTTTTATGCATGTATGTATGTATTTACTTATTTACTTAAGTGAATGTAGTAGAAACAAATTTTTCTTGTGCAATTTTGATTTTGTGGTCTATGTTAATAACATCATATCACAATTAAAACAATCAGCTGCTCTAAAACATGTTTTGTTGTTTTAGGGTCTGATTTAGTAGCAATATTAAGAAAAAAACCTGCAATGTTCCTGTCTCCATAAACAATACTGCTTCCTCTAGGTCAGCAGAAATGTGGGTTCATGCATGTTATGCTGAAATTGCCCGGTGAATAATACCAATCCAGAGAAAATCTGCTGTATTTCGCTGATGTTACTGTGCATTTAAAATATGTATTTTCCATATCATCTTTATTTATTGCAGCTGTGTGTTTACTTGGACAAAGTTTATATTGATATAAAAACATAAACACACACATCTCATACTGTATTATACCCCCACTCTACAGTCTTCCTTTTGTGGGTTTTGATATAATAACACAAAAGAAAGGTGAGCCTTTTCAAATTGACATATTATAGTGTTTTAATTTACTGTAATCATCACATACCTTCATTACGATTATACAGACTGTATATTTATGTAACACTGGTTTTTGTTTTTGTTTTCTGACCTAGTTATATTGACACAGGTAATGACCGACTTGTTTAAGCATGACTTGCCAAAGCATACTATGGTAAAATCACTGCAATGGCTTTATCAGACTGATTAAATAAATGCAATTACATTAAACCTAAGATTTGGTATGTTTATTATATCTATTAATTCAATATGGCTATCAAAGTATCATGTGAGAAAGAAAGAAAGAAAGAAAGAAAGAAAGAAAGTGCTAATCAGAACTTTCAATTTGTCTGAGTAACAACGGACCTCCTATGCCATGTAATCACGATGCTCTGAGCTTCACAAAGGGTCATTTTACAGCTTAATTACAAATTCATTATTCCAGCAAATTTTTATAAAAAGTTGCTTGACAAAGTAGGAACAGCTGCATTAATCATATGTCAGTGTGACAATGGAAATGAGTGAAAGGAAATTATGAAGAAAAAAAAAATAGTAACCAAAATTCATATGGCCAGTTATTCACACCAGGCAGGCAGACACCATAAAAAGTGAAAAGCGTGGGGAAAAAGTGACAACAACCGTTGTTGTTTTCGCACTTTATCAACCTATTTTCTGACTGTGAACTAAATCTGACCTCTGAATTTTCAAGCTATAGCATCTCTCGCTTCCTGCTCTCTGTAGGGAAATGATATAACAAGGTGATATGCTAAAGCTGTGATGCTGACCAAAGTAAATGAGAATCAGCTCAGACTGACAGACAAACAGACAGAGACAGACTGTGAGGCTTCTGGTTTTCAAAACACGTCTGAGCCTTGGGAAATATGTTATGTGACCGGGGCCACATTACTCTGCAGTTTCAAGATAGAACTTTAAATATGGAAGTAAAGAAACTTATGTATAAGAAAGAACGCTGTGGAATAGGCTGTTCCAGAAGCACATATGACATGTACGTGTCTGTGCTTGAAAAGTACCAAGGTTTGAGGGACATTACACATCAACATCAGTCTGCACTATGAAAAATGCTTTGAATTATGATGAGATAGTCAGACAGACAGACAGACAGACAGATAGATATATAGATCACATTAGAGGGATATATTTTATTTTAAGGTGATGTTGTTACAGTGTAATTACAAAAATAAATTACTGAGTGATAATAATAAACTACATTAATATAGTATAGTACTTACTATAGAGTTAAGGTCAGGATTTGGGGCTTGGTTTAGGGTTAGTTTATTGTAACTATGCATAATTTACTGTTATTAGTATTACTGCTAATTAATTATATGAAACGTGTCACTACATCGCATTAAATTATTAACCTTTAGAGCTCTATACATTCACTGTCAGCATGTCAGCAATTGCCTCATTTGTGTCAATATGTATTTCTCCAAAAAGATTTCATGAGAAAATTATATGACAAAGTTCACTCTTAAATTAGACATAGCTGAGCATTAAACATAACACATTAGAGGGATATATTTTATTTTAAGGTGATGTTGTTACAGTGTAATTACAAAAATCAATTACTGAGTGATAATAATAAACTACATTAATATAGTATAGTACTTACTATAGAGTTAAGGTCAGGATTTGGGGCTTGGTTTAGGGTTAGTTTATTGTAACTATGCATAATTTACTGTTATTAGTATTACTGCTAATTAATTATATGAAACGTGTCACTACATCGCATTAAATTATTAACCTTTAGAGCTCTATACATTCACTGTCAGCATGTCAGCAATTGCCTCATTTGTGTCAATATGTATTTCTCCAAAAAGATTTCATGAGAAAATTATATGACAAAGTTCACTCTTAAATTAGACATAGCTGAGCATTAAACATAACTATAACCTCATTATTTTGTCCTTAGCCAAAGAAGATGGCTGTTATTCCTGGTTGGGTCTTAAAATGAGCCTTGACCTCCCACTGGGACTGTTTGTGGGGTCCTGGTGTGCCCTTGTGGCCCAGAAGCAGAGAAACCACAAATTTGGAACAACTGAACCCAAAATGGGAGATGAAAGAACAATAAAATAAAAGAGCAATAACTGTTTCCTCTAGGCACCATTGTGTCATTGTAAACATCCAAAGAAAGTACTATTTAAAGCACTCAGTGCCTTTTTTTTCCCAAGTTGTGGGACATGCCCCGAGAATGAAGGAACAATAAACGGCTAGATGATTTCAAAACAGTCTAAGCTAGCTCCTTGTGATATCAATATGAGGAATCCCTGTCCTAAAACAACAACCCTCCGACAACAGAGTCTGTCAGCAGAAGTCGATACAGATAAAATAAGCCTGATATCAAAAAACAGTGGGAATTTCCCTGTTGGATTGTGTTGTGGAGATTGTGAACAGCCTCACTACAATTTCAGTCCCTGTGCTGGTATCAATACCATAGATGGCTAACCTCGTCGTAGCCATCCATCTTCACATTCAGAAGTGGCTTAAAGCGTGCCTTGTCGGTTGGGATCAATGATATGCAGGTGCAGTGAGTGTGATACAAACATGCTTCATCTAAATAAGAAAAGACAAACTGGGGGGTGGAGAAAAAGAGCTGGCACTCGTGTGCAGTGAACGAGTAAAGAGCTGTCAGGCACCAAGAGCTCGGTGGAAAAAGGGCAGTGAAGATCTACAAGCAATTCCTGCAGTGTTTTACTTCAGTAGCTTTTAAAAAGGTTGCACATCACTGATGTCTGTTTAGCCAAACTGGCACTCAGCACTGATGTAGACTGCTTACTTTTCGCCACACACACAGACATTCTGGGCCTAAATTACTTTGTGTGAGGACTCTGAGTCTAAAAATAGCTGTCATTTACATATGCTGGTTCAAATATCCAAGGCGTCTCATATCTCAGCTTTGAGGTTGATTTACCTGTCCCTGTGCGGATAGGGAGTGTTTGTCCATTCAAGCAGAGCCTGGGGGTGGATGTGTGTGTGTGTGTGTGTGTTATCACGGAAGCACTGATTATCGGATAGAGGATCAGGTGAGGGGTATCTCAAGGCTATTACTGTCTCAAATTAGGCAATCAAGCTTTGCTATGCAATTCATTTGAGCTAGTACACATGCCGTCTGATGACAGGACCCTGTGCCATATTAATGAAGAGCTAAACCCAGCACATAGCTAAAACATGTGAAGTATGAAACATGCCAAGTTCGTTTTTTTTTTTTTTTCAACTGCTTATACACAAAATCTTTAGTTGTCACACAATTTCTGACAGTCACACACCAAATCTGCAGAACGATACAATAATTCTGGGCCTTTGACTCTTCAATTTCATAAAACACTTTTTGCAAAACACAACACACAATTCTCTATGTAACACAGAAATATAACAGGAATTAATATTATGGCAAAGGTGTTTGCAAATATTTGCTTTTGAGATGTGTTTGTGATATTTTGAATACAGTGCTTCATTTTGCAAGAGATGTGAGCCATTTTGCATTTTGTGTGTGCGATTCTTGGATTTGTGTGTAAAGTTAAAAAAAAGGCAAAGTTTAGAAAATGTTGGTAAGCAGTTGAAAAAAAAATGTAAGAGAGGAAAGGTATATGCTACAAATAAAATCATGCAACTCGTAATTATAATTTAATTGATGCTGATTGGTCAATATAACAAATAAAACATAAAACATATTTTAATCATGACAACTCTCTGAAGATTTTAGCATGGTGATGGATATGACAATTTTAATGTATTTGGTATTGGCGGAATAGATCTTCTACGCTGCTGCTGAATTGCTGCTGCTATTGGTTATTGCTGTAGTTGTAGATTACTGCTGCTGCTGCAAGCAAGTACAGGAACTTGCTACTGCCAATGCATACGGCTATATGGTGCCGTAAGTATTTAAGACATACTGCTGCTGCACAAATAGCATATAAAATAACCCGTAGCAGATCTATACAGGTGGAGCTGGGGAAGGTGGAGTGTTTCAGAGAAACTCTGAAAGCACGCTGCAGGAATCTCTAGTGAATGCTAGCCAGCCATATAAATGCAAGGCAGTAAGCTCATTGGCTGCATATGCAGCATGAACCAATCAGCTTGTGCCAAGTCGTTTAACTCTCTTAAAATCATCAGTTATGTTAAAATCTTTTTGTTAGTTTGAGTTTCATTACTGAACGTCTAGGTTACTTGTGTAACCCTCGTTCCCTGAAGGAGGGAACGGAGACGTTACGTCAGTGACTGAGGAATTGGGATCTCACATTGCAGTGAGGAGCGCTGTCTTTAATGACAGAATTTTAAGCTCTACTGACTGCAGAGGCTCGAAGGGCTCCTCCTTCAGGGCCGTCAGGACCGAGGGGAGATCCCAAGAGGGGAACAGGTGAGGGCGCGGAGGATTTAACCTCCTTGCCCCTCTGAGGGTCGCCCGTCTCAGGGACGCTGGCTCCTTTGGCGCTTCCCGGGCTTGGCAGCGGCGGAGGCGGGCTGCGCCTGTTTCCTGCAGCCAGCTCCACGCTGCGGCTGTTGTGAAGGCTGCTGTTGCCACTCCTGTTGTGGCCGCGCCGGAGCACAGGTGGAGGCCGCAGGAGGGCGCCCTCGGCGACGAGCAGACAGAGGGGCTGCAGCCGGCGGTGGGGTGCGGACAGCCACATCCAGCCACATCCACTGGTGCAGGATGTGTCAAAAACGCCTCCGTCTGCTTCTGTGCGGCGGAGAACTGTTGGGCAAAGCCCTCCACCGCTTCGCCGAATAGGCCGGCCTGGGAGATCGGGGAGTCCAGGAAGCGATGCTTGTCGGCCTCCCTCATATCCACCAAGGTCAGCTATAGGTGGTGCTCCTGGACCACCAATGTGGAAATCGTCTGACCCAGGGCCTGCGCCGTGACTTTCGTCACCCTAAGCGCGAGGTCCGTCGCCGTGCGCAGTTCCTGCAGCACACCTGAGTCAGCACCACCCTCGTGCAACTGCTTCAACGCCTTGGCCTGGTGGACTTGCAGGAGGGCCATGGCGTGCAGGGCGGAAGCGGCGGCGGCGGCGCTTTGCGGGCAGAGCTGCATGGCAATCGCGCGCTCGACCGGTGTCCCTCATCTCCAGAGCCTAACTCGCCTTCAGATGCAGCGATCGACATCCTGTCCTCTGCCTATGTCCCACACAAGATGCTGGACCCCGCCCTGTCCGAGGACCCAGCTCACTCGTCCGGAAGCACCAGGTGGTGCGACATGCTTGAGGAATGAGATGCCCGCGGAGACGTACTCGACGGGGAAGCTCTCACTGTAACCCTCAGGTCTCCCTGACCATGAACCGTATATATATATATATATATATATATATATATATATATATATATATAAATGACTAAACCTTAACAATCAATGGTGCTGATCATATAAAATCCTACAATGTACAAATGAGATCATACAAATTCGTACAAATGTATATATTTAAAATATTTACAAACTGCCTTGAGAGTGTGTTGCAGCAATGTTATTGTGGGTTCAATTCCATCATTACACATCAGCTGTTTAAAAAAAACAATTGAAGAATAAATCAATGAATAAATCAGCATTTTTGAATGAACCATCTGAATAATGAGTCACTCGTGAAGACAATCGCTTGCCGCAACTGGCATAAAAATGTAACCTGACGCACAGACTGACAGTCTGCCTGGAAGGAACACAATAACAAGCTGAGTCATATTACAAACAGTAAAAATTCCCAGTGCTGTTATTTCTGCACTCTTGGAACGTCCAATGCTTAATTGACTAATCATATGCAAGGAACCAAACACACTGTTTTATACTGTATAATAACTCTATTACACCAATAAAATCATTCCTGTAGCTCAAAATGTGCTGCCAGCAACACCAAAGTCCACCAAAGGTTTTGATTCCCAGGATTCGCAGGGAATGCATGAACTGATGTATACTTTGAATGCAATGTAAGTTGCTTGGATAAAAGCATCTGCATAAATGTATAATGCTGTTCAGTTATTGTTTACATGGCAGGGACTGTATCTTCTAGTGAAAAGACAGCACTTAATGAATTTGCTAAATAAAATAAATTAACAAATAAAAACATTAAATTGGAACAGCAATATACAAATTTATACAGCAATAAGGCCCTGAGGGCCACATTGAAAGCATGTGAAAAGTACTCATTGCTAAAGGGGTTTCACCCACATGTGTATTGTGCCTAGCAATGCCCTTTAGCCATGACTGTATTCATAATTCACACCAGTTTATTGCTTAATTTAAATTTGATGCAAAATGTAGCATGATAACAAAGTAATTAGCATTTCAATTTGACAGAGCTATTAGCATTTCATAAAACAGTACATAAGGTTTGTTTGTCATTGAGCAGAGTACAGAACACTGATTGCAGGGACTGTCCCTTAAAGATGAACCTGAGGTTAAATGCGACGCTCAAGAACAAAGCAGTGATAAGACAGGATGAGATAAAACCCACACACGTTGAATAAGATCCCTGACAAGTTGACTGAGCATGAAGATAGAGCATATTGTTAATTAAGTGTATCATTGAACTGCTGTTTTTCAAGTGCATGCCAATAAATCACAGGCCTTGAATTAAGGTTAAAGCTGATGTGAACAATATTTCACATGTTAAAATACTTCCTTTTATCCCAGCTGAATGTGCAGTCAACTGCAAGTACACTGTGTCATTTATAGGTTGATTTCCCTGAAAAGTGTAAACAAATTCCAACACAGCAACCTTAACTAATTCGTTTTTAAGTTATGATGTCAATTAAACAGCTCTGCTGTATGCCAGTGAAATAGTGTATGTGAATTGGGACGCAGCCTCAGTTTATTCACAGATGAGTGGGAAAAGAAAAATCACGAATCACATGTCAGCTTTAGTTGCCAATGGTCAAGAGATTTTATAATGAGACATTTCCTTTCGCATCATGTAAATACAGTGTCATTACTTCAATGAATCAGTCAGCATAACAAAATAATCCCAGTCAAATGTCAGTGTGCATTATATATTAAAGCTATTTAGTGTTAAAACGCATTAATAGAATTCTGAGAAAATAGCGGAATTTGATATGAAAGCTGCAAACTGCACGTCCATTAGTGTTAATTTAATCCCTTTTTGACTAAGTGAAAGTTTATTAGCCTTTTTTTATTATTCTTTTTTTTATGATTTTATTCAATTTAAGTATAGCACTTAGAAGTAAGAGCTTGTGATTGTAGTGTACTTAGAAAATATAATTATGTGTAACGGTAGAAATCTTGTCCCTGCAATTACGGTCAATTACCGAGACACAAAACCGATCCCACAAAACAACTTATTAACAGTTCAAGTGAGATCAGTGTGAAGCAAATCAGGTGTGTATGTGCATGTCAACCGTGAGAAGAGCTCCATTTTAATTTTGCCGTCTGGCCAACATGCAGTTCAACTGATAATGAATCCGTCAGTGTTGTAATTACTAAGGAGCTCTGACAGTGCTGAAACGGAAGGTTAATAAACCACAGACTTTGAAAATTTGCAGCAAAGAATGATTTTAATGTATTTATAATTCAATAATGCTTCACACAGTTGTGTACGATATTAGGTTTCTAGACCAGAGGCAGCCACTAACATTTTCATAGAGGTCTGAAATCATCTGCTTATGAATTTGCTTCTGGCAAAACTAGAATGAAAGCATAATAAGATGCGTATCTGTGTGATACATGTGTCATAGCGGATGCTTTAGAGAATGCTAAGGCACAGAGAATGTCCATGGTTTAATGAATTAAGGCTAGGCAGCTGAGACATTTGCAATTACCTCCTAAAATGAAATTAAAATAAACCCACGTGACTAGAAAAAAATAAAATAAAAAATAAGACTATGTGAAGTTGTATTTGTCATACAAAAAAGCAGGCTTACACTTGCAATAATGCCATTTTAATGCAAGATCAAATTTGACGCAAATACACTTCTAAATGCAAATCAATGTTTAGCCCGAATTAAACAAGTAAACAGGGCTTAGCAGGCATAAGAAAAATAACACTATTTAAAGCAGACTTCTAACTTTACGGTACAAGAATTGCAAGTGTCGAAGCATTTGACATTGAGGTGCATATGCGTGACACACACAGAGACATGGAAGTGTAGATAAAAAGAGACATGTGAAAAAGACATATGAACGTGTCCTTCAGAGGACACCTGCATTGATATCACTGACCTTAAGATATAATTTCACTTATTGATTCAGCTCTTGCAAGCTCAAGCATAGTCTCGGATTTCTCCGGCCTAGTGCTTTGAACTGACCTACACTGTGACATTTAAAATACATTTATAAGTTGATTCTCAGATTTCTTAGGACGTACCCTTAAACATTATTTTAAATAATGCAACACGGCTCTCAGATTGCTTTAATATTGTTTGGCAATATTGTCTGGTTTAGAAAATAACCAGTGAATCCTATTTTATGTTTTATCCATTATTTATGAAGTCCTAAATAATTTCGAGACTACTGGTGGTTTATCTTAGGACAGAAAATATCAGATATTTTCGAGAAGTGTTTTAAGAAATGCTGATGTAAATGTCTCATTTGTTCTATTCTCCCTCTTTGGAATAACAAACACGTACAGAAGAATTACCTTGTCTTCAGCTTTTATTTCAGGCATGGCTGCACATCTCTGTCAGTCTCAAAACTGAGCACAACTTCCTTAATGTGTGACCTCACGATTGCCAAACTAAAATTAACCTTGCCCGACGTTAAGAAATCTGAGCAACACTGTTAAGTCCTTTAGTGCAGAAAAAATGGAGGTTTATAGGCGAATGCAGCGCTCGGAGGTTGCATTAAAAATGCATTTTAACGGCCGTGTTTAACAGAGGGGCTCTAATCTAGAGCTATGATCTACTCATACATGCACTCAAGGTCATCCAGGCTTGGCAAAATGCTCAAATTGCTAATGGTGAGTGTTTGCTGCTCTAATACCAAATCATTTATAACAGGTGCTGGGTTAAGATGTGCAGGTTTAGCCGGATCACCATGGCTGACTGTGACTGGGACTAGCTTTTTTTAAGGGGGCTCAGAGCATGGCACTAAATGTGGTACCAAATGCTCAGTCACGGCCCACAGAACTTTTATCGCTTGTCCATCCCTGGTGACTGGTCCTCCACTGTCGGTCACACGCAATAACTGAACATCAGGAAATGCAGAAATGAAATCAGTACTCAAATGGACAGACATATGTGTGACTTACAGAACTGTTAGGCAGATTTTTCAAACAATGAAACCTTTTTCATATCTCTGGGGTTTTCAGAAGCAAAAGTCTTCATAGTTGGGTAAACTTCTGTATAGCATTAGTGAACGTGAACTACAACAAATACAATTTTGCATGCCCATACAATAGGCAAAGAAAAAAATCCACAATATAATTTATATAACTTTTCTAAAAAGGGGGGGGGGGATTGAGAGATTGATTATGTTGGTCAGTATCACTTTGGTTTTTGGGTTTGGTTTCTTGTTTAGGTTTTCATGTCTTTTATTTTGCAATTCTCTGTCTTGTTTTATGTTCTTGTCATGTGTTCTTGCCATGTGCTACCAAAGCCACTAAGGCAAGCCTGCAACCATAACGACTAATGCTAACACTGCGGCTTTGGCGGTACGCAGGTAAGGAGACCAGAGGCTGTTTTTTTTTAATCGATGTCAATGGAGGAAAGGCTTCACTACGCTGAATAAACAGCTGAAATTAGGAAATGCACAATTCTATTTAGATTTCCGTTTAATGCAGTACGGCCTATTCTAATTCTAGTTATAACTGATTCAATCCCATCTCATTGTTACGCATTCCTACTTCCCTTTGAATTTTGTATAGATGTTGCCATGTAAAAATTTGGCCATGTATTTATGACCTTTCCTAATGATTACTTTTACTTCTGCCTTACTAATTTTTAAGTCCACAGTGACGTCTCATACATACCCTCTGTAAGACAATAGGCTCGTTTGAGATGCGCAAAATCCGCGCAGAACCGATCACCGGTGAAATGTGTCCAAGGACAGTTCACCTTGGCAGCAGCTCTGATGTCATGCTGACGTATGCCAAAAATCTCTCGCAACAGCGAGTCAGCCATGCAGTCGAGCACAGTTGCTCTCTCCCAGCTGCGCTGACCAACAGCACGATGGGAAACGACTCGTTGACGACACAGCTACATGCATAGGTTCAAACTACCGTGATGTTGCATTCTCTTCTAAAATGTTTAATTCTTATACAGTGGGGAAAAAAAGTATTTAGTCAGCCACCAATTGTGCAAGTTCTCCCACTTAAAAAGATGAGAGAGGCCTGTAATTTTCATCATAGGTATACCTCAACTATGAGAGACAAAATGAGAAAAAAAATTCCAGAAAATCACATTGTAGGATTTTTAAAGAATTTATTTGCAAATTAAGGTGGAAAATAAGTATTTGGTCAATAACAAAATTTCATCTCAATACTTTGTTATATACACTTTGTTGGCAATGACAGAGGTCAAACATTTTCTGTAAGTCTTCACAAGGTTTTCACACACGGTTGCTGGTATTTTGGCCCATTCCTCAAGAGCAGTAATGTTTTGGGGCTGTCGCTGGGCAACACAGATTTTCAACCCCCTCCAAAGATTTTCTATGGGGTTGAGATCTGGAGACTGGCTAGGCCACTCCAGGACCTTGAAATGCTTCTTACGAAGCCACTCCTTCGTTGCCCGGGCGGTGTGTTTGGGATCATTGTCATGCTGAAAGACCCAGCCACATTTCATCTTCAATGAATGTGATTATGTGTTTAAATTATGCATGAATACTCCTAAACACTATGACAGTGTGATCTCTGTGTGAGATGTGTTTTTGTTATAATATTTAAAAAATAAAATCCAAAATACCTATTTCTCTTACAACAAAAATTTATGATAAATGCATTTTTCGGAATTAAAATAGCCAAAAACTTTGAGTGCCTTGTTCATCATAGTTATTTCCATATTAAAGCACTAGGGGCCTCACTTATGAAATGTGCGTACACTCAGATTTGATCTTAGAGTGTGCGTGCGCTTAAATCCACGCCAACGCTCATATATGTAAAAACTGCCTTTGACGTGGAAAAGTGCTTATAGCATCACGTCAGGGTCTGAGCAGACGTACATACTTTTTCTTGTTGGAGTACTGTAGGTTTTTGAAAATGTAAGCTGTTCTTGCAGCTCGCTGTTCTAAATTAAAGAATATGGATGATGACTGGTGATCTTTTACATGTTAATTACATTAATTAGGAGTCGTTTGCAAGGCAGAGCGCTGAAACCATTCATTTGCGCACAAGTTCAATATCATTTGCGATTCATAGATTTCACATCTGATAGAGACGTACGTGCGTTTTCTCTACGCACGTTCATTTTAGGAATCATACGTATGGATATTTGAGAGATGATCGTAAGATCAATTTTAGGATGGTTTCTGCACAACATTTTTTAAATTAGGCCCCAGAATTGAAATTATCTAATTTCTATCAGCAACACAGTGTGTTAATGCATAACATGATATCCACCTTTGATCTCGTAGGTAGGTTCCACTTCGAGAGGTCAGAACTGTTAATTTTGACTGTACTTTTTTCACTCCTCCCCTCACAGCAGCTGTCTACTCTTGCCTAAATTTCAGGCAAGGCTAGGGTTGTGTGCTAGTCCATTTTTTTATGCCCTTCACTCGCAAACTTCTCTCCGCCTCCTTTACTGAGATGTACGTCATTCACTACGTTGCACGAGTACACACTACTGGCAGAACCCTTGCAATGGGCTGAATTGGAACGTCCTAAGCCCTTGATCACTTAGAATCTGCTATGGAGTTAATTTATTGTTTACATTTCCCCCCTTACAAATTTGTTTAGTGCAGCATGCTTGGTCTGTTATAAATGTAAAAAAAAAGAATCATTTATATTTTATAGAGTGGTTTTGTGGTGGGGATAAATTAAACGCGATCTGCGATGACATCATAATCGTGTTGCATTGTGGTCTATGCAGCGGCCTGATGTGTGCATATGAAGCAGACTCGCTCCCTCTGTCAAAATCAGGGGTTGTGGGTCTGTCCATATAAACTTTCCTTGTTCACTAAACGAAGTGGAACGCACTTAAAAATAGCAGCGGGGATTCCCCCAAGGGGAAGTGCTTCGGGATGTTTGCGAGTGCGTGTCTAAAAGTGGAGTGCAACTAAGCCTATAGGTGCATCTCAAATGAGCCTAATCTCTGGTGCTACCCTTGTCCATGTGTCTTGTACTCGTTGTTTTGATCATTTGGTTCGCTGTTAACTTTTCTCATTAGTTCATTGTCTTGATTGTTCACAGGTGTTTCTTGTTAGTCATTAGCCTCTGTTTATGTATAGCCCTCATGTTTCCATTGTCTTTGTCTAGCTTTGTTTTGTGTAACTGCTGCTTGGTGAGTCTTTGCCCATGTTCATGTTCATGGTTTGGTATTAAGTCAGGCCTATATTTGTATAGCTGACGTATTGTAAATAAAAGCTGCACATGGATTCATTAAGCTTGCCTGCAGTGGACTTCATTACAATCAGTAGAGGGAAAGATGTCAAATTTGCCATCAATCCCTCAGAATTTGTATTAGAAACACTCACACAGCAGTGTTAACTGTAATTTAATGCTAAGAGAACATAACACAAAGTATAGTATTAATGTCTATTGGGGGGGGGGTACCTTGAAAAAATGTTTAATAAGTGTGGAAACATGTAATACACACTGTAGTAAAGGACATAAATATTTACTTTTCCATTCCAAGCATTCCGTCTAAATTAACAATTGAGTTCACCAAAAAATATATACAGTGCCCTCCATAAGTATTGGGACAGTAATGACAAAATTGTCCTGTTTGGTGTGTAGTCAAGACATCTGCTAATATGATTAAAAGATGAATATGAGACTAAACAACAGAATGTCACATTTTATTATTAGCCGTTTCAACACATACATGTTTTACCAAATAAAAAGGACAGCACTTTAAGAGTTCATCCCACTATTTGATGTGAGCATAAGTATTGGGACAGTTGAACTTAAGGCAGATGTAAAATATTGAAAGCTATTTGCGTGCAATCAGAGCAGTGAGTCTGCGACCAATAGACATCACCAGACTCTTGGTCTCATCCTTTGAAATGCTTTCCCCAGCCTTTAATGCAGCCAATTCCAACTTTTGCGTGTTTTGGGAAGTTTCTGCCTTTAGTCTACTCTTTAGCTGGTGAAGTTCATGTTAAGAGTCTGGATTTAAATTTGGAGATTGACTTGGGCAATCTAAGACTTTCCATTTCTTTGCCCTGATAAACTCATTGACAGGGGTGTTTTGGGTCACTGTCCTGATGCAATATGAAGCGCTTTCTGATGAGTCTGGTGGCATTTTCTTAAATATTGGTAGCCAAGATGGTTTTGTAGCATTATACATTCTTTCTGCTACTATCTTCATACATTAAATCATCATTCAAATTGAGAGGGCCTGTTCCAGAGACATCCATGCATGCCCATGCCATGACACAACCTCCACCATGCTTTACAGATGCGGCTGTATGCTCAGGATCATATGCAGTTCCCTTTTTTCTCCACACTTTAGCTTTCCCATCACTTGGATAAAGGTTAATCTTCATCTCATCTGTCCATAAAACTTAGTTCCAAAACTCTACTGGCTCACCTTTGTGCTTTTTTGCAAACTCTAATCTTGCCTTTCTATATTTGGTGCTGGTCAGAGGTTTGCATATTGCTGTGTATCCTCTGTAATTTTGTGCCAAAGTCTTCTGCGGACAGTAGATTGTCAGAGCATAACCCCAGCTTTCTGGAGGTTGTTGGTGATTTTACAGACACAAATTTAAGGGTTCATTTTCACAGCCTTTATGATTTGTCTGTCATCAACTGCTGTTATTTTTCTCAGCCAATCAGGTCGTTGTTGGTTGCTGATGGTGGTTTGCAAACTCTTGATGTATTCATGCCCTTTGTTTTTGCTATATCTCTTATTGTCTTCCTCTTTTCTTTTAGCATTCAAACTGCTTGCTTTTCTCTCAAAAGTCAGCTCCCTCGTCTTCATCCTGGTTTTGTATGTGTGTTGTCATCGAATGCAAGACTCATAATGCAGAAACAATGGATATAACTGATACGACACATTCCCAGCTTTTAAGCCTGTAAGCCAACTGTCCCTATATATATATATATATATATATATATATATATATATATATATATATATATATATATATATATATTTGATATATATATATATATATATATATATATATATATATATACATATATATATATATATATGAAGATGAAACTATGCAGTAACAACTATAAGTAGACGTTCATCTTGAATGATGTCAATGACCCTGGTTCAAAGGAATGAAACTTGCCTTGTGCCAATCTCAAGGCCTTTTGAGATCAAAAGCTCCAGAGCAAATGAAGATGATTGAAGAGCTCTTAATACAACAGTGATTTTGACAAAGGCACGGTCACCCCGTCTTGAGACAGTGTGTAAACACACTTTGATTCACGCTCCGAGTTTCACTCTCTTTTTGTGTGCTCCGGTAACCCTGGAGACCACCACGCCATCTCTGGCCAGGGCACTGGAGGATCGAGACGCAACCTTGGGATTCTCACATTTGCATAAATTTCCAATTACATTTTATAGTTTCAACAAACCTGGCTAATCACTCGTTTCAATCCATTTAATTACAGCTCAGCGATGGCTGGCTAATGTCATTAAACGCAAAAGCTTATTGTTCCTTATCATGCCGTATTAAGGAAATTTGTACAGTGTCCCAACTTTTTTGGAATCGGGTTTGTATGTATGTATGTGTATATATATATGTGTGTGTGCAGTCAGTTGATTAAACATTTTAATCTAATTAATTACACAAAAACATTTAGGCTATAACGGCCTAGAGTAAACTATGGAATATAAAATAAGATAATTTGAGAAACATCTCAGTATTTTTTGTTCATACAATGAAAGTCATTGGTAACTAAAACAGCTTCGTTACCAACATGTTTCACAAAAGAAAGTTTTGAAATGGCATGAGGGTGAGTAAATGATGACAGTTTTTTTTTTTTTTTTCCGGTGAACTATATCTTTAATGTTTTTATTTTTGTTATTTTTAATTTGTATTTTTTTTTTATGAAATTATACTCTAAATAAGAAACTAAATCTGCCAGCAGGTGGCGATTAATGCATTTATGATTCGTTCAAATGGCTGATTCATTCAGGAATAAATTACGGCTGTCTTTATGCATGGGTCTTTGAATCATTGATTCACACGATTCGTTCAAAATGCGGATTCATTCAGAAACTAAACACAACTGTGTTGCTCGGAGGCGCACAATTATGCTATGGCTTTAAAGGTAATAGGTTCTCTGCAAAATTGAGCAAAAACACATCATATTGTATTTAAAATATAAGACAAAATCAACTTATTTACTGAACTGTTGTATAAATCACATTTAAACTTGTGATATTCAGGACAAACAGCACTCCTGTGATATTACTCTCACTGCTGGTGTGATATCACTGTGTGTATCATGTGATATACACTGAACAAAATTATAAATGCAACACTTTTGTTTTTTCCCCCATTTTTCATGAGCTGAACTCAAAGATCTAAGACTTTTTCTATGTACACAAAAGGCCTATTTCTCTCAAATATTGTTCACAAATCTGTCTAAATCTGTGTTAGTGAGCACTTCTCCTTTGCCGAGATAATCCATCCCCCTCACAGGTGTGGCATATCAAGATGCTGATTAGACAGCATGATTATTGCACAGGTGTGCCTTAGACTGGCCACAATAAAAGACCACTCTAAAATGTGCAGTTTTATCACACAGCACAATGCCACAGATGTCGCAAGTTTTGAGGGAGCGTGCAGTTGGCATGCTGACTGCAGGAATGTCCACCAGAGCTGTTGCCCGTGAATTGAATGTTCATTTGTCTGCCTGACTGCAGTTCGTCGTCGTAACCGACTTGAGTGGACAAATGCTCACATTCGATGGCGTCTGGCACTTTGGAGAGGTGTTCTCTTCACGGATGAATCCCAGTTTTCACTGTACAGGGCAGATGGCAGACAGCGTGTATGGCGTCGTGTGGGAGAGCGGTTTGCTGATGTCAATGTTGTGGATCAAGTGGGGTTATGGTATGGGCAGGCGTATGTTACGGACAACGGACAACGAACACAGGTGCATATTATTGATGGCATTATGAATGCACAGAGATACCGTGACGAGATCCTGAGGACCATTGTTGTGCCATTCATCCACGACCATCACCTCATGTTGCAGCATTATAATGCACGGCCCCATGTTGCAAGGATCTGTGCACAATTCCTGGAAGCTGAAAACATCCCAGTTCTTGCATGGCCAGCATACTCACCGGACATGTCACCCATTGAGCATGTTTGGGATGCTCTGGATCGGCGTATACGAGAGCGTGTTCCAGTTCCTGCCAATATACAGCAACTTCGCACAGCCATTGAAGAGGAATGAACCAACATTCCACAGGCCACAATCAACAACTTGATCAACTCTATGCGAAGGAGATATGTTGCACTGCGTGAGGCAAATGGTGGTCACACCAGATACTGACTGGTTTTCGGACCCACCCAGACCCCCCAATACAGTAAAACTGCACATTTTACAGTGGCCTTTTGTTGTGGCCAGCCTAAGGCACACCTGTGCAATAATCATGATTCGCCACACCTGTGAGGTGGATGGATTGTCTCAAAGGAGAAGTGCTCACTAACACAGATTTAGACAGATTTGTGAACAATATTTAGGAGAAATAGGCCTTTTGTGTACATAGAAAAAGTCTCAGATTTTTGAGTTCAGCTCATGAAAAATGGGGGCAAAAACAAAAGTGTTGCGTTTATAATTTTGTTCAGT
>NW_015506201.1:6767-9156 GCF_001515645.1 Sinocyclocheilus grahami | reverse complement strand
TATATATATATATATATATATATATATATATATAATGTATGTTTCAGTTTTTGAGCTTTACAACCCCTATAGTGTGAACATCCTGCCAAACATCTCCTTTTGTACAATAGAAAGTCATAATTGCATAAAACTATGTAATAAAAATGCATGTATAATAAATGTCCACAATCTTGCTGTGAATAATTCATTAAATATTATTCTAAGAAAAGTGTTTATAATCTTCCATCAAAATGCAATATGCAGTTTTTTTTTTATTTTTTATTACCAAAAATATTGAAAATTATTTTTTCAAAGGCCAATTAAATTCTGTCCCGGGGGTATCCCTGACTTCGGCCTGAGACAGGCTTCAGCATCCTCATGACCTTACACGGGAGGATAAGCAATTTGTAAAATGAATGGATGGATGTTTCAATTTCTCTGTAAGTTCTATTTGAAATGATCTTCCTACACCTCTTCCTACACAAGTCTCTTATATTTTGCAGCTCCACTCCATTTTCATACAGTAATATTTTCATATTTTATATGTCAGCAAGAAGGTGCGAATGAGGCCATATGAATAGGCCAAATCCCAGGTTTAAATCTGTACTGATGTCAGCGAGCCATTGGGGCCTTTAGAAAGGTCAGGCATGATTCGAAGATCACACCGGGTGAAAATAACTATATACTGTTAACTATATAATAGCTGCCTCACTGCACGGACTATCTGAAGCCAGTCAAGCTTTGCACTTCTCTAATATATATAAAACAATGTGTCATGTAACAGACATAATCCTTTTAAAATTAATTGATGGTAAGATTAAGGTTAATATGTCTTCTTTTAAGAACCTTAGAGACTTGTTCTGAAAAAGTATTGTGAGATGAAAGAACTTCTTTCAAAAATGTTCAAAAATTACTTATTCCAAACTTTTCTACCATTCAAACGTCTGGGTCAGTAAGATTATTTGTTTTTGAAGTCTCTTATTCTCACTAAGGTGGCATTTATTTGACAGAAAATATGATTTTAATATTATTTATGTGAATATATTTTAAAATGTAATTTATTTTTGCAATTCAAAGCTGAACTTTCAGCATCATTACTTCAGTCTTCAGTGTCACATGATCCTTCAGAAATCATTCTAATATGATGAGTTGTTGCTCATGAAACATTTCTTACAATTATCAATGTTGAAAACAGTTGTGCTGTTTCATATTTTGTGGAAACCAGGATTCTTAGATGAATAGAAAGCTCAGGACAGAACAACATTTATTTGAAATATAAATATTTTATAATTGTGTCTTCTGCTGCCACATTTGATCAGTTTAATGCGCCCTTGGTCAATAAAACTATACGTCAAAAAAATAAAAATAAATTAACAACATACATATACTGTATATAATATATAATTGTTTATTATTATTATTATTAGTAGTAGTAGTAGTAGTAGTATCAGTATTTATATTATCTAAACATTAAAAATGTATTTCATTAGAATTTTATATATATATATTTATTTTTTACACTGTATAGTAAAGGATGCATAATTATCTGCATATGATTTTATGTAATATTTGACCTTTCAGCAAAGAGATGTAAATGCCTTTGAGAAATCTGTCTTTTTCTCATTTTCGCCCCGGATGCTTCATGGTAATCACCTCTAATTTATGTAACTCTCTTGTAATTTGAAGGATTGTGTGATTTCAGAGAAGACAATGTTTGTTAAAAGTCTGAATACATTATCCACTAGAGCAGAAATAAAACATATGTTCTATTTCCTCTGACGTCTTCAAAAGCCATTCATTCAACTCAAAATATAATCCTGCTGTGCTCCAGAGATTACGATATTTTGCATGCTAATACCCTCCTGTGCAATTTTAAGCATTAATAACTAGAGAGATTATGTGCTGACATGCTTCTCGGTCTCTCTCCTCTTACAATCTGTCCTCCAACAATACGCATGCAGTCTGAGATGAGCTGAGCAGCCCAAGAGCACTTTAGGTCAAGCAAAGTTTGAGTCATGCAGAAGTTTAAGAGCCGTTTGTAATATAATACAGTGTGTGGGCCCTTCTGCATATGTGTGATAGTGGGATAAGGATCTGTGATAGATAATGCTCATATAATGAATGCATAAGACTATTGCTTGCAATGCTTAAATTAGATTTAGATTTGATAAATATTGCTGCCTGTCAGGGATATATATATATATATATATATATATATATATATATATAGGGCCCTTCTGCATATGTGTGATAGTGGGATAAGGATCTGTGATAGATAATGCTCATATAATGAATGCATAAGACTATTGCTTGCAATGCTTAAATTAGATTTAGATTTGATAAATATTGCTGCCTGTCAGGGATATATATATATATATATATATATATATATATATATATATATATATAT
>NW_015506201.1:4388-5192 GCF_001515645.1 Sinocyclocheilus grahami | reverse complement strand
TCCCTGACAGGCAGCAATATTTATCAAATCTAAATTTCAATTACATTTAATCACTTAAATGTAATTGAACATAAACAAATGACAAGCCTTTGTAAAGTTTAGTCTCATGCATGCTATTAAACCAGTTTGCTGTACACTACCGGTCAAACATTTGGAAAAGTTATGATTATGTAATATTTTTTTAAAGAAGTATCTTATAGTCACCTAGGCTGCAATGTTTTTGATCCAAAATACAGTAAAACAGTAATACTGTGAAATATTATAACAATTTGAAATAACTGTTTTGTAACGCGTTGCTTTCGCAAGGTTCCGTGAAAACGTTTCAGCTTTTATTTTCCTTTTTTGCCATGAAGAAGATCACAGGTTCATTAAGTGCGTCGAAATTATACATCCTCGATCACTTTTAGTCAGCTTTGACGAAACTCCTCTCAGCTAGCACGTCTTTTTCAAAGTGAAAGTAGCCTTGCACCTGACCTGAATACAGGTCTATTGATTGATTGATTTAATATTGCCTGAGTCACTAAAACAGACTTATCGGCTTCTGTTCAAAAACAACAAGACCGCTTGTCGGCTTCTGCAGTAAAACGTGAAGTCACGATGCCTTGACCTGACCTGAATACAGGTCTATTGATTGATTGATTTAATATTGCCTGAGTCACTAAAACAGACTTATCGGCTTCTGTTCAAAAACAACAAGACCGCTTGTCGGCTTCTGCAGTAAAACGTGAAGTCACGATGCCTTGAAAGTGGACAAAACCGGCTTTTTTGACAAAACATGTTTAGGGTTCAGATCGCACTATATGT
>NW_015506201.1:0-4262 GCF_001515645.1 Sinocyclocheilus grahami | reverse complement strand
TATATATATATATATATATATATATAAATCACACACTTCGGGGTCCAAGCAACAAGCAAATGCCATTGAGATGAATAGAAATACTAGATAGCAAAACATTTACGCCTAGGTTGCACCAGATACTTTGGATTAAACAAATTTGCTAAATGACCATTCACTTACAGTGAAATGTAAAAGAATCGGCATACATTAAACACAGATGCTATAGCTGTCATCAGGGTCATTCTGAGGAACTCAAGAAGGCGAGAGATTGTGATTGTATTGCTTTCAACCGTGTACCCTCAGGAACTTGGAAAGGTTTGTGTTTTTCTCTCACCTGACTGCCTCCTCTCTAGTTCAGCTGAACAAGAGAGAGGGTTTCTGGGAGCTCCGGGTCCAGATGGCAAAAAAAGTAACATAATTATTCAGCCCATTAACCAGCCTAATTAAACAGTCACCTCACACAGCTCCATCTGCATCACACACACACTTATCTCAGCCTGCATCATAGCTTATGGGCTACACACTTTAATCACATGCTATTTATTTATTTATTGGTTTTATCTATCAATGGGCTTGAAGTCAACATGCAAATAGCAGTGTTAGGAAAAACTGTAGCTCACTAGGTTACAAACTTGTCATAATTTAGTAATACAGTCAAACTGCGCTTTTGCAAAAACAGCAGCTACACTACAATCTATTGGGTAACTACACTTATGCTAGTTAAGCAGTTAATATATTTTAAAATTATATGCACTGTATGTACAAACGTTTTAGAACACCTGACCGTCACACCAACAGGGCATTTAATGGCACTGCATTCTAAATACAAATACATTAATTTAGAGAGTTTCCACTCTTCTGGGAAGGCTTTCCACAAGATTGTTGAGTGTTTCTGTGGGGTTTTTTGCCCAGCAGAGCTTTTGTGGGGTCAGGCAATGATGTTGGATGAGAAGGCCTGGCTTGCAACATTCGTTCCAGTTCATCCCAAAGGTGTTGGCCGGGGTTGAAGTCAGGGCTCTGTGCGGGCCAGTCGAGTTATTCGACACCATCCAACTTATTCAATCCTGTCTTTTTGGACATTGCCTTGTGCACTGGGGCACAGTCATGCTGCAATAGAAATCCTTCCCCAATCTGTTCCTACAAAGTTAGATGTATAGCAGTGTCCAAACTGTCTTGGTATGCTGAAGCATTTAGATTTCGCTCCACTGGAACTAAGTGGCCTAGACTTATCCCTGAAAAACAGCCCTATACAATTATCCCTCCTCCACCAAACTTTACAGTTGGCACAATGCATCAGGCAGGTAACATTCTCCTGGTATTTGCCATCAGAACCTCCAAATGAGAAGTGTGATTCATCACTCCATAGAACAGGTTACCACTGCTCCAGAGTCCAGTGGTGGTGTGATTTATACCCCTACATCTGATGCTTGCCATTATATTTGATGATGTGAGTCTTGTGGAGAAGTGCATGGTGACTACAACACTCGGTGACCCCGCTCTGTGACTTTACATAGTCTTCTGCTTCATGGCTGAATTGCTGCTAAATGCTTCCAATTTCTAACAATACCACTTACAGTTGACCGTGCAATGACTAGCAGGGATGAAATTTCACAAAATTACTTATTGCATAGGTGGTATCCTATCATATTACCACACTTGAATTCACAGAGCTCTTCGGAACGAACCATATACACCTCAGGTTTATAAACTTGTGGTAATGGGTCGGATTGAAACACCTGAATTTAGTAATTAAGAGGTGTGTCCCAACATTTTTGTCTATTATACATATGGAATAAAGTAGTCTATGTAAATTACAACTTAAAGCAATTAATAAAACTTGATTAGGACCTTTTCCTCCCCATGTTTTAATTTCTGTATGCTCTGTATGCAAACTGTTTCATTTACTGTTATTACAGCTGTCCTTATTTGTTTTGTATTAAAAAAGTAAGGTTAAACTAACTTTGCTACACTTTGCAGTTTCAAATTATGCCTTTATTGTATGACCAAAAATTAAGGAGTAGTCTATTTTATGTTTCAGCTGTTTGATCGTGCCGGCGCCTCAGGCGCACACTAAGCTACTGCATTCATTGGAAACAGAGCAGCCGTTCACCGTGCCGTTCGGCGTTAGACCCGGTCCACTGTGGCAATTATATTTATCCATTAGAATTATATATTTTTTAATTCATATTCTGTTCTGATATGGTTAAATTTAAAGGATTTGTTGTAAAGTGAGGGGAACTAAAATATCCCATAGTGTTCATAATGTTGGTACATTATAACATTATTAGGCCTGCCGTTATTATTTATGAAAATGCAACTTATACGAGACATATCTTTTTTTATTTTCTTCAACAAAATGTTTTTTTTTTATTGTGTTTTTAAAAACATGCAGCAAACAAAAATATGCGATTCATCTGTTAAAATCTGTTACTGTGGGTTAACAAATTTACATTAGTAGGCTATTCTTATGCTTGGCTTCACAGATAGCAACAGAGACTGGGCCAATCTGGTTTACATTCACTTCTGACTTTTTTCAGTCTTGATTGCAAATGTTTTTTTTGTTTTTTTTGTACGATGGATAATTAAAACAAAAATCAGGCGTGTGTATTTATAACATCAATTACTAGGCCTACATTGAACGAACCATATACACCTCAGGTTTATAAACTTGTGGTAATGGGTCGGATTGAAACACCTGAATTTAGTAATTAAGAGGTGTGTCCCAACATTTTTGTCTATTATACATATGGAATAAAGTAGTCTATGTAAATTACAACTTAAAGCAATTAATAAAACTTGATTAGGACCTTTTCCTCCCCATGTTTTAATTTCTGTATGCTCTGTATGCAAACTGTTTCATTTACTGTTATTACAGCTGTCCTTATTTGTTTTGTATTAAAAAAGTAAGGTTAAACTAACTTTGCTACACTTTGCAGTTTCAAATTATGCCTTTATTGTATGACCAAAAATTAAGGAGTAGTCTATTTTATGTTTCAGCTGTTTGATCGTGCCGGCGCCTCAGGCGCACACTAAGCTACTGCATTCATTGGAAACAGAGCAGCCGTTCACCGTGCCGTTCGGCGTTAGACCCGGTCCACTGTGGCAATTATATTTATCCATTAGAATTATATATTTTTTAATTCATATTCTGTTCTGATATGGTTAAATTTAAAGGATTTGTTGTAAAGTGAGGGGAACTAAAATATCCCATAGTGTTCATAATGTTGGTACATTATAACATTATTAGGCCTGCCGTTATTATTTATGAAAATGCAACTTATACGAGACATATCTTTTTTTATTTTCTTCAACAAAATGTTTTTTTTTTATTGTGTTTTTAAAAACATGCAGCAAACAAAAATATGCGATTCATCTGTTAAAATCTGTTACTGTGGGTTAACAAATTTACATTAGTAGGCTATTCTTATGCTTGGCTTCACAGATAGCAACAGAGACTGGGCCAATCTGGTTTACATTCACTTCTGACTTTTTTCAGTCTTGATTGCAAATGTTTTTTTTGTTTTTTTTGTACGATGGATAATTAAAACAAAAATCAGGCGTGTGTATTTATAACATCAATTACTAGGCCTACATTATTTTTTTCAGAAATGGAAGTAACTTAAAATGTTATTGTGAGTTTGTAATTTTAATATTTTTATCTATAGGCCTATACAGCAAAACTACAGATTCCTCTTCAGGAACTCGAGCTGCGTCGAGAACGCTAGGGGAACACCTTCAGTGACCCACGCTCTGAATCACATGTGAAATCAGTCCAATAGCTGAGCGGGACGTCACGGTGGATGACGTCATGACCGGGAAACTATAAAAGCACGTGCGTCAGCTTTCTGTCATTCAGCGAAGCGCTCTGTGTGTGTCAGTCATATTTATTGTTGTCTGTCAAAAGTCCATAAGCTCCAGCTATGTCTAAGCTCATGCAAGGACAAAGCATTTCAAGGGTGAGAGCAAGCCACATTGTAGGTTGTGTGTTCCTCCCTGCTTAAAGATAATGTTATATCACGAGTGGGGACACACACAGCCTGTGCGTGGTTTGCTTGCGAGCAAAGCATAGTTGTTAAAAAAGAAAAAGCAGCGTTGCTTCGCTCTCAGAGGGCTCTCTTTGAGGAGAGAAGCATAGTTGTTACTGCCTTGCTTCGCTCTCAGAGGGCTCTCTTTGAGGAGGGAGCCTTCACTAGCATTCCTCGCAGTGCCAGCCCCGCTTTCGCCGAGGCGGAGCTAGCGGCTGTGCTCGTGGGTTTCGTGTATGGATCTGCTAATCACCA
>NW_015506200.1:379579-380687 GCF_001515645.1 Sinocyclocheilus grahami | reverse complement strand
AAATAAATAAATAACCTACTGACCCCAAACTTTTGAACAGTAGTGTACAATATATTAATAATTAATATTTGTATTGTGTATTATTTACATCATTGGTAAATAAATCTCATTATGCTACATACCTAACATGATTATATTATATGCTGTACAAAATTTTTTCTCAAAGTTGTAAATAAAACATAAAACATATTTTTACAGTAGGTTTACAAGAAAATACTATTTTGTACTATTTTAATACTAACCCTGTTCAATCTAGTTAATAATATAATTATGCTAATAATCTCTAGGTAATGGGAATATAGTCACTATATGTATGTATCAAATCCTGTGATGCTCCAAATATGGTTAAACCATATAAAAGCAAGGGTGTTTGTACAGTAAGTGCTTAAAAAGAGAGCAGAGTGTATTTGTGGCCCGATGAGGTGACTCAATCTGTGCTGTGAAGCACAAGCAATTGAAAGCTAAACAGACATTATCAACTGCAGCCTTTTACACAGCTTCCTGGCAGGCCTCTCCTGGGGAAAAGTGTGTGCCGTTCGCTCACAGAAAGGATCTCTACGGCCTGACACAGAGAACACTGTAATTGGTATTTGTGGCAAGAGGCTAGCGGCCAAGGCCTCCCATTTGAAGTACAAGATAAGGATTTCTGCATGCAATTACAGCTAATGCCGCATTTAGTGAGGCACGAAGGATGGGGTTTAGCGGGTACATACCTAGAGAGTGCTGGAAAATATGGACCGCAAAGTCACACAAACACATACACATGCACTCAAGGTTGTGCAACAGTTTTACAGCTAAATGAACAATAAGTAATTTTATAAACAATAAAAGGTGTCACTTTTAAACTAACCGTGCTGATTGTTTATTTGGCATTTGGGACTTTTCCTAATGGAGGTTTAGGGTGAGCTGCCAAATGTTGGATGAGAAGAGAGAGAGTCTGCAAGCAAGCAACATGCAACAAAACTAAAACATTCTTATCAAATGAAGTGATGCAGAGAATTAATAAATGCAACAATCTTCAAAGCTGCAACTATTAAAAAAACATATCTGCAATGCTTTTCCTGAAATTAAAATTGATGACATTTAATTTATTAAAAAAATATTTTAA
>NW_015506200.1:341841-379569 GCF_001515645.1 Sinocyclocheilus grahami | reverse complement strand
TAATAATGATTAATTCCCTTACAACTAAGTAAATTATTACAATACACACGCTGAAAACAACCTAGAACACCCAAGCAACTGCATAGTAATGCTCTAAATAATGATATTTAGAGAGATTTAGCTTCAGTTAAATCATTTGGTATTTTAATTTACGTCAATCTGCTTCAAATCAAAAACAATTTTCCTGACAAACACCGTGCCAAAACGGACAGATACAGCATGGAGACATGTAATATTACACTGTGATCCATGCCGTGGTCCCTATCCATCAGTCATGTTGACCGGTGACAGATTACCCTGTCATACAGGACTACACTCTTCACAGTGTGATTGGCAGTGGTACCTGACTGTATTCTTACCGCATCTGTTTCTAATTGTATCAAAAAAACTGAAGAGAGGAATCAAGCGTCCCTCCGGAAACTTTAAACTCATTGGGTCATCTTTCTCCTAATATCCTGCTCAAGATGTAATTCATCCATAAGCTAATATTAGCATTACCTAGCTAACCTCTGCAATGTCTTTTAAAAAATGTAAATTAAATATCAACTTTACAACTCTGGTGTTCCTATGTTTGTCTTCACGGAAATGTCTGAATTTCACTTTGTGCGGTTGCAGTCAGGAAACCTGTCTGTGTTATGTGCAAATCATTTGCATTGAACGCAAATTTTGATGACAGACATTGTGTAAACCTAGAGCCGCAGAGCCAAACAATAAAAAAATGTTTGTAGGTGGCCAACCAACACTGAATAGGACAAGGTTTGTCCATTAATTGATCAAGTTGTTTCATAAATAAACGCTTGGTCTTGCTCCCCATCTTGAGGCTTTGCTGTTATTGAGCGCAGCAAAAACACATTTGTTTGAAAGGAGGAAAAAGCCCTGCTGTTCTACACTGAGTACTGCTGATAATGATTAGCTGGTGCTGAAACCAATTCTGAACAATACAAGTACAGAGGAGTCACTTTAAGTGATGTGGGAAGGAAAGTGTTTTTGCGACCGTATGGAGGAAACATTCCAAGACAATGAAGTCTGGATTGGAAAAAGAAGACAGAGGCATGCAGAGGAGCTCGGCGAGACTGGTGCGATGGGCCGGGGCGCACATTCCATGGCATCTCGCGTGTCCTTGCCGTGTGACCGCTGGATCGCAGAGCTATTTTGCGGTTGGGATTCATTAATGCGACCGGCCAGACAGTCATCGCCGTGATGATTGCATGGTTGCATCATCGCTGATGGGAAATGATGCGGATCAACCTGATTGTTGAGAAAGAAATGTTTCTCACGGTTATGAGCAATAACAAGTCACGACCTAAAATTCTTCGTAAAAATCATAAAAATGTATCCCACTGCCGATGAAAAGACTAGTCTAGTTGAAATAGTTTAGCTGCCAATTGTTAGTCCTTGAGAATCTGAATTTTGGCAAATGAAAGTGAAATAATGATCTCGCTGACCTCCTGCAAGCAATGAACCACTAGAGCATCATGGGTGCTCTTTTCACACTCTCTGTGCCTGTTCGCTACACATTTGTGTTTAATTTGATGGCAAGGGGAAAGAGGAACAGCTTGATGAATGAGGCTACAGTCTCTGTCATCGCTCAACAGGCTGGTGTAGTCCTCACAATGGCCTCATTTCCTAATAATTTCCAGTCCCTCATAAAGAGAGCGATTGGGGAAAAACACTCAAGAATGGGAAAATAACCCACCATAGCAGATTAGCGTTTAAAAGAAGCTCAGAAGGCCTTGCACAGGTCAAGGCGGTCATTTCAGATGCTGAGGTGAATTTCAACCTAAGATTAATAGAGAAATGGGCAATTAAGGACAAGCAAATAATCACGCTCAACTGGCCCACAAAAATGGACAGCAGGTCTCTTCTGAGAGAAAAATACAATACTAATTTGCAGTTTTAAAATTTCCATTATTTCCTATACATGTTGTTGATGTCAAAGGTCATGCATCCAATCAAATTCGACATGTATTTTGGTGCAAATCCATCTTTCACTTGGTAGAAGTTAGTCAAACTAGATAGATGCCAACACCAAACTATTTAAGGTAAAATAAAATAGGACCTAGACTACATTAAATAAAATTAAATAGTTTGTGTCAATCACAATGTTCTTTGTGTTTTAACCACTGGCTTCCAAGTGCTTTAATTACAAGTCTGCCAACAAATCATTTGAATGTCAAAATGATCTAAAATGGAATATTTCAATTTAATGTGTCATGTTAGTAATATTAAAGTGTTAGTTACCCAAAAATGAAAATTCTGCCTTACTTATTCACTCTTATGACGTTCCAAACCCGTAAGAGCTTCGTTCATCTTCGGAACACAAATTAAGATGTTTTTGATAAATTCCGATAATTTTCTGCCCCTGCATTAGACAGCAACGCAACTACCACATTCAAGGCCCAGAAAGGTAGTAAGGACATCATTAAAATAGTCCATGTGACATCAGTGGTTCAAACTTGAGGTGCCCTTGAGCAAGGCACCGAACCCCCAACTTCTCCCGGGCGCCGCAGCATAAATGGCTGCCCACTGCTCCGGGTGTGTGTTCACGGTGTGTGTGTGTTCACTGCTGTGTGTGTGCACTTAGGATGGGTTAAAGTGCAGAGCACTAATTCCGAGTATGGGTAACCATACTTGGCCACATGTCACGTCACTTTTTTTTTTCACTTTAAATTTTATGAAGCTACGAGAATACTTTTTGCGTGCATTGATAACAAAAATAATAACTTTCTTCAATTTCAATTCAGTTTCGTCTCTTCCATGTCAGTCTTCAATGCACGTTCACTATAGTACCACAACAGCAGAATGCCAGCTCCTGCATCAGCAGCACCACACACGTGCATCGTGGTACTCTCTGAACATGCGTCGAAGACTGTCACGGAAGACATGGACTATTTTAACGATGTCCTTACTACCTTTCTGGGCCTTGAACGTGGTAGTTGCATTGCTGTCTATGCAGGTCAGAAAGCTCTCGGATTTCATCAAAAATATCTTAAGTTGTGTTCCAAAGATGAACGAAGGTCTTATGGGTTTGGAATGACATGAGGGTGAGTAATTAATGACAGAATTTTCATTTTTGGGTGAACTATCCTTTTAATAAATGCCAGTTTTAATTTTGGTATTGAATCGCAATTCGATCAGCAATGTAAAATCTGGGTTCTGAAGCAAAATCAGTTGAAAACCACTACTTTTAATGCAACTTTCAATACATGTAGACAAACACCCAGGGGTGTCAATCTGAGATTAGGTGTCTTGCTCAAAGACATTATGGTGACAAGATACCATGAACTTAAACAACTGGCCACACCACACCATCCGAAAATAACTGCTTGCTACTTGCCATTCCCTAAAAGCTCATTAAAATGTATATGTATATACATAATATATGTAAAGCTTGTAATTTCTAAAATCTACCTATAACTGGACTGCTTTCAGCTTATTTTCGGGTCAAAACCAGTCAACAACATGTCATAAATCACTCTACAAAAAAAAAACCTGTTAAAAAAATTGTACATTGTCATATTGTTTTTGTGACAATTAAAGGTACATTTTAAAAGATTTCTTGTTTATTTTTAGTTAGAAACAAACAAATACTATTATGTGTTATTATTATCATAGTACATAAAAAGCCTTGTTCAAAAACAGGTTCTTGCCATACCTCAAGCTGCCAATGATGATTTATATTCAGAGCTGCTGTGTTTAATTTGGCAGGGGGAAAAAAATCAGTTTCATCTACAGAAAAGCAAAGCCGAAGGACAATTGATGGTCATCTGCAAGCAATTAGCATTTTGATCTTTGAACCAGAGATGTCGCTAGAGAGCTCAATTCCATCGTGTACCTGTATTAATATATAATGAGAATTTAATGAGAATAACCACTGGGGAAAATGGGAATTACAATGAGTGTTGAATGAGAAGAGAATTGTCATGAAAATAATGGCACATCGTAATCGTCCTAAACAGGCTTCATTAGAAGCATAACTTGGACATGTTTTCATGAGAAGTACCCATATACCTGCACTTGATCCTATTGCCGTTTTCTCCTGCCACACACTTTTGTGCATGCTGCGTGACACGCGGTGTGATTTTGTACCATCAAATGTTCTTCTAAATAATCATTTGCGCACATTTGCCAAAAGTAAAAGGAGTCCCGTACAGAGTTTATTAATGGCCTGTGATGTTGGTTTGATGTGCATTTGTAAGTGTTTTGTGGATTATGGGTTTGACCTGAGGGCTGCTGATCCTGTAAAAGATCTCTTTTCTTTTAAATGAAGTGAAGATAAACTCTCATTGAAATTCAATCCTGTGAAAATCCTCAGGGCGTAAACAAGCCCGTCCTGTTGGGGGCAATTTTCACCTCACAAAATAAACCAAACTCCATTACAGTAAAGCAAGCAGGTGGAACATCAAAGAGAGCAGGGGAAACAGCCATGAAGTAAGCTGGATAATAAAATGTAAGTAAATCGTGCAGTACATGCGATTCTTAAAAGGTGCAAATGATTACCAAAGAGGAGGTGCAGTGTTCGGAAGGAGGAAGTGGAGAATAGGGAAAATTAACAGAGCTAAAACGGACAATAGCACAGTAATTGCTTGAACTTAAAATGCCACAAAATTAGCTACTCCTTCTGCATCTGCCATGAATGAAAGCAGAATTGACGTTTGTTGTCCCAGCTTTGCAAATAACAGGTGTGGCGGTAAAAGCATGAGAATCACAAATGCCAAACAAGGTGAATAAAGCAGTGGATGTGTAGCCGTTAAACTTTCACCCACTAATAAAAGAGCAGTTGTCACGCAATGCAGGATGCAGGGAAGAGCATGCAGGCATATCGCCTCAAACAGCAGCCGTTTGCTCCAGCAGCCTCGGTCTCGTTCCATTGGAAGTTTCAAAGACCACTTGGGTTGGTTTTGCAATCATTTTACCTAGCATCTATACATGGATATTGACCATGTCCAACTAGAAGTTGTGAGGGCTTGTTTCTCTTTCAGATTTCAATGTAAGGATTCACTGGAAAAGCACCTTATATTCTGAAGTCATCCCACCTTATATTCCTCACACATGCCATGCCATTGTGTGAGGAACAGACTGAAATTAAGTTGTAATTGAATGGAAAATCTGATCTTGAAGATTTGAGAAATGAATCTGTCCCATTCATGAATCACGATTTAATCAGCAGATAATCAGGTTCATCAATCAGACTGATCCAATTTTCAAATTCAACTAACTGACCTAAATGTTGAATTGCCAACAACAAAAGCGTAAAACAATGCCTAAATAACTATACTGGTTAATATTAACCAGTAGCCTATGTGACATGTTTGGTAAAGAATAAAATTCCAGCTTAGATTTAGATGGGAGAAGAAAAAACACTGTTAAACTTCTGTTAAAAATTGTTTTATAAATTTATTTATTTATGCAAGTGCATTAAACTGATAAAATCATATTCAGCAAGTGCACTAAACTGATAAAAATGACAGTAAAACAATGAAAATGTTATGAAAGATGTTCTTTTGCTGTTCTTTTGAACAAAGAATCCTGAAAAAATATATCGTGATTTCAACAAAAATATTAAGCCGCACAACAGCATTCAACATTGATAATAATAATAAATGTTTCTTGAGCAGCAAATCAGAATATTAGAATGATTTCTGAAGGATAACGTGACACTGAAGACTGGAGTAATGATGCTGAAAATTCAGCTTTGCATCACAGGAATAAATTACATCTTAAAATATATTCAAATAGAAAATAGTTATTTTAAATGGCAATGATATTTCACAATATTTCTGTTTTTACTTTATTTTTAATCAAATAAATACAGACATGCTGAACATAAGTTTTTACAAATTTTACAGACCCCAAACTTTTGAACAGTAGTGTACTATAAGAACAAGTCATTTTATTAAGACCAGGTTCATTAAATAGGATACTTTGAGTCTTTATTCTCCAGGTTCTCACATCAAATTGGACCAAAAGGGGAGAGAAAATAGGCCAAATGCAAGAGCAAACCAGTTCTGGATCTGTACAACAATTGTTGTATTGGAAATGTATGACACAGTGTATAATGTCTTGTTGAGTGTCCGCTGTATAAGCAGCCCCTTCAAATGACAGGATGTGGATTTGCCACAGTGACAAGGGCACAAACACCACAACATTTATTTTTAAACCAATTAGAACAAGGACAGACAGAGCAGGCCTAAAGAATACCACTTCTATGTGATCCTCTGAAAGGTAGCACTTCAGCTACAGACCAATTCTGATTCTCCTGGATCAAGTTTCTATTTACAGTTATAGACACCGGAGTGCTGCCACTTCTATAGGACATGTGAAGATGATGATGATACATGCTCCCAGCTGGGGGCTGTTGGGTAAAACATTCACACTAATGACACTTAAGTTACAAACGATCTGTTTCCTAGATTGCAGAACATTGCCTGGTTTCGGTCTAGCTTTAGAGATGGAGAAAAATGTTAGCCAGAGAAGGAACATATAAAAACGATTCATTCTTTGTACCCATGTCCACACACGACAGAAGCATTATGGATGTTTGAGGTGTTGGGCATCATATCGTGAGGTCTCCAAATCTTGTTTGTTCGCATTCTTTCGCAAACAAATCATTGATTCGAAGATTATTTCTACAAAACATCTTCTAACGCAAAGCTAGAGATCTATGGAAAGCCAAAAACCGTATGACATCTGCTCGTGTGACCCTTCACCTCCGTCTGCCTCATCCCGTCTCTTCAGCGGCTGTGAAAGGCAGGAAACGACAGTCTCATGGTCAAAAAATGATGGGTCGTAAAATAATGATTTAATATTCTGCTTCAGAGTTGTGACAGGGGTGTGGAACCGACTTTGATGATCGTTGAATAGGCAATACTGTCGTGAAAGGGCTGTCGTGTTTGAGGCTGGATATTAGCATGAACTTCTCAATCTGTTCATCATGTACAGAAAAACACGGCAAAGCATCAACAAACTCAATGAACCCTCAGCAAGAACGGCAGTATAAGGTGATACACTGAAGTAAATGCTGAGAAAAAAAATATTTAGTGATTTTATCTTTTACATATGGATAATTGATGAATTGTAATGAATTTAATGAAAATTTTAAATATAAATATATATATATAAATTTACACTACTATACAGTTTGAGGGCGGCAAGATTTGATAGTTTTTGAAAGAAGTCAATAGAAATATTATGAAATAGTAGTACAGTTTAAAATTCAAATTTTCTATTTGAATTTTAAAATGTAATTTATTGCTGTGATGCAAAGCTGAATTTCTGGCATCATCATTTCAGTCTTCACCGTCACATTATCCTTCAGAAATCATTCTAATATGCTGATTTGCTGCTCAAGAAACATTTATTATTATCAGTGTTGAAAACAGTTGCTTCATTTTTAAGGAAACTTTGATACAAACTATTTGTGAGGATATTTGAGGAATAGAAAATTCAAAAGAACAGCATTTATTTGAAATATAACTGTTGAACTTTAGATCAAATGTTTACTTTTATTTAAAAACAATCCCATTCTTAATGAGTATTTTTGCCTATATTGTCCAGTTAAAATATCTAGAAATCCATGAAACAAGATTAATTACTTGAGAAGCAACACTGCATAAGATATAGAGTATTTTGTCCAAAAAGTCAGTTAATAAATGAGCCTTTTACTTACTAATAATATCTTGCTTTTGTTGTGATCAAGTAAAACTCATGCTACTCTAAACGGTTCCACTTTATATTAAGTGGCCTTAACTACTACATTTAAATTAATCAGTTGATGCAATGCACTTATTGTGTACATAACATATTTTTACATTGTACTTATATTTTAAGAAATAGCTGCATGCAATTACATCTGTAATTTAATTTATGTAACTACATTTATAATTACACTGTTAACCCATCCCTTACACCTTAACCCACCCTTAAACCTACCCATACCACCAAACCTGTCCCTAACCTTACCCATATCCCACCTCAATAGCAGCAAAAGTGTTTTGCAATACAATATGAACACAATAAGTACATTGTACTTATTTTTTGATGTAAGTACATGGTAGTTAAGGCCACCTGATATAAAGTGGGACCCACTAAACTACAACCTCACTTGATTCAGAAGGGAAGTGTTTGTCTTGGACATCGGTCTCTTTACATCACACAGGCCTGAAAGTAGACACATGTGGAGCCTTACGGGGCTGTTGGCAGACGTGCCACGCGTTTTCGCCAGTCTCAGGAGAGCCTGGGTGGGCAGATAAATGATCTAGACACAGCGAGAGAGAGTTTTTAACCTATGTTATTGCATTCTTCTGTCTAATAAAGCCCCTCTCCCACACTCACTTGCTCAGATAAGCAGCGTTAAAGGTCTGTTTGTTTAACATCGAGATTTAAAACTGGATGTCTTAAGCACATCTCAGTTAAAAGGACTGCTGACGCTATCTGACAGGGCCAATTTAATTATCTGTAACTGTAACGCTGTGTTTACGCTGAGAGTGAGCGATGGGATGCAACAAAACTTGATCGCTCTCATTATGTCACACTGCAGCGTAAACAGTGTAAAGGGTTCATACTGACAGCAATCTGCAGCAAAAAGTCATTTATTTTAGGCAATATGAGCAACAGTAATGCTCACATGATCCACAAAATTTAAGTCAGCATCACATGTATCATTTGCAGAGAAGGCAGGAAGGCATTGAGATGAAAAAAATCCATCAAAGATGGTGGACAAAAATTACCATTCAGAACTGATGTTGGGAAGATTTTTTAAATGTTTTCAAAAGAAGTCTCATATGCTCATCAAGGTTGCATAATACAAAATGCAAAAATACAGTAAAAATTAATATTATGAAATAGTATTACAATTTAAAATAATTGTTTTATATTTTAATTTGTTTTAAATTATTATTATTATTTTTTTCCTGTGATGGAAAAGCTGAATTTTCAGCATCATTACTCCAGTCTTCGGTTTCACATTATCTTTAAGAAATCATTCTAATATGCTGATTGGCTGTTTAAGAAACTTCTTAAAATCTTATTATTATCAGAGTTTAACAGTGCTGCTTCATATTTTTGTCGAAACCCTGATACGTTATTTCTGGATTCTTTGATGAATGGAAAGTAAAAAAATTGTATTGTGATTTTTTTTATCATTTTAATGAATCCTTGCTGAATAAAAGTATTAATTTCTTAAAATAAATAACCGTGCTGATTGTTTATTTGGCATTTGGGACTTTTCCTAATGGAGGTTTAGGGTGAGCTGCCAAATGTTGGATGAGAAGAGAGAGAGTCTGCAAGCAAGCAACATGCAACAAAACTAAAACATTCTTATCAAATGAAGTGATGCAGAGAATTAATAAATGCAACAATCTTCAAAGCTGCAACTATTAAAAAAACATATCTGCAATGCTTTTCCTGAAATTAAAATTGATGACATTTAATTTATTAAAAAAATATTTTAATTTTTTTTTAAGAATTTCTGACAAATTTATCAAATTTACTTGAAACAGGAACAACTATCGGCCAATGGGGTAAGAACTTAATTCAAAGAGAAAGTAATATTATTTGTCTTATTATCCCAATGACAGATATTTTGTCTTTTTAAGTATAAACTTAATTTCAGAACTTAATTCTGATCATTTTCAAATACTGAACAAGTCATTTGTTTTTCCCCAGTGATCAAAATGTAATAATTTGTTCTTCCTCTGAAATTATTTTTCTTTTCTCAGTGAAAAGTGTCTCTATATGACAGGTGTTTGTTGGAAAGAAGCTTTTACCCCTTTCATATTAAGCCACTTGTTCTTCTCCACTCAATTCTGGATTAATACAGGTCCTGCATATTGTTTCCATTGAATATTTTGTTTCAGTTGGAAATACGACACATCATATGAATCAAATGAGTTTTAAATGGCTTTTACAACTTCCATGTTGTAAGAAGTATAGCAGTGCATAGAGGTTTCGATGCTGAGCATATTTTTGCTGGCCCTTGCATGCTAATAAACCCATTTATCAACACAATCTTTTGCAATGTTGGCTTTTATGCAGCCTCCAATAATAAAGTGAACTACTCACCTATTATCGGGCTTGATGCAAATTCCACACACTTTCTTCAAAAGTGATTTTATGGTGTCTATAACGCCTTCTCTGCTCATTACTCACTGTTATGTGATTCAAAAGATCATGCAGCACTTGTGTTTCACCAGTGGGGGGCAACAGGAGATGAAAAACCCTGATTGTCAAATAAATACAATCATATATATGAATTCAGTTGCTGTTATGTTACCTTAAATATTATGAATAAAAATAGTGCAATGCCTACATGTCTATCATGACCGTAAAGTTCATTACAGCATAACCTGACTCCTGAAATCAGTCAATCTAGTAATGGCAAAAGAGCACAACAATCTTCAACAACTACAAAAAATAAAAATAAAACTATTTTGGTGTCTAAATTTGGGAACTAACTAAGCAGAGAAGAAAATACTGAGTTGGACTGCCGTCCAAATTCATTTTAAGGTTCTGTTCTCTAATTATAAGTTAACACTTGTTTTGTCTATTTTTGTTTCTCCCGAGGTATTTTAGGAGAAACATCTGAGTCAAAGTTGATATTTAAATTAAACATGACTGAGCTGTTAAAGAAGTGGAAAAGGAAACGAAAGCACTTTAAAAGGCATGCTCATTTAAAGATCAGCGATGGCACATAAAGCTTTGTTTACAACAATGAGTCCAGGAGTAAATAAATTCAGGGGGAAGCAGGGGGTTAATGTGTGTGTGGTTTGGCTCGAGCAGCTGCCCGGAGCAGGAGTCAGAACATCATTAAACCTAATGGATAGGATGTGGTTTCCCTCTGGAGACACACCACTCAGGTGAACTGAACTCCACGATTGGACCGTGGAGGCCTCCAGTCACTCTAAACTGATTGGTCAGCTGAAACAGCCAATGAGGTTGAGTAGATCTTACTAGCCTGTGATCTTTGACCATTGGATGAGATGCATCACATACATTGTGGTTTTTCATGGAAGGCATTTCCAAGACAAATTTATAGACTGATGAAAGGTCTTATGATGAAGCTGAAATCGCTTTCAGAAAGAGGTCGTTAAGGCTAGCGTAGAAGTTATGCCACACATTTGATGAGATCCCAGAGGAAAGTTTTATTGCATAAAGGTTGCCATTTCATGTCTCAGTCATGTTTAATTTAAATATTGACATTGTTTCTTTAAAAAACATCTTGGGAAAAATAAAGAGACATAAGTGAGTTACATGTTGATGTACTGTTCAGTATGAAAATAGATAACCCGGGTTCACTGGAAAAACATGTCTTTGGTAAGGTTTCCGCAAAATTATATTACATTGCATCTTGCATGTTTTGCGACACTTTCGAAGTGATTGGCCAGTGAGTGGTGCTAAAAGTTTTGTCCAAAACTGATGAATGTGTCAACGTTTCATTACGTCGGCTGTTGTACTGTATATATCACAGCAGTTTGGATATGAAATGTTTGTTTCTTCAATAACGCCTTGGGAGACATAAAAAGACATGTGAGTTAAATGTTGATGTATGAAAATAGACAACCCATTGGAAAAACATGCCTGTTGCAAGATTTTTGTTATATGATATTATCGTTGCTTCTTGCACGTTTTGCGTCACTTTTAAAGTGAAATTGTTTCATCCGAAACATGTGAAGCTGGCAACGTTTTATTATGTTGCTGTACTGTGCATATCATGGCAGTCTGACTATAATATTTTCGGGGACTGATGCTAAAAGCTTGTTCAGTTTTATCTGAAACAGATGAACGTAAATATGGAAATGATTTATTACGTTGGCTATTGTACATATCATGGCAGTTCAAAAATGAATTGCCATTTAAGTGGCACAAAAAGAAACACTTTATTGCTTTTGACAAGAGGTCATTGTACCATAAATACAGCCTGTAAGTTTCAGAACTCAAAACATTGTCATTAGTCTAAAAACAGCTTATGTCAAAGGCAGTCTGCCAAAACTTTTGGAATGTTCGACTCTATGATGTAATAGTGGGGATAAGCACCGCCTTCACAGAAGATGATCAACACCTGCTTCTACATCACTGCCTGTTTAGCCCCGCCCACCGATTCACCATGTAGTGTTGACGAGAGAGGCGAATGCGCAGGTCTACGCAGAAACCAAACGATAAAGATGGCTCCGAAGACAACAAGATGCTGTGCAGTGCCAAGCTGTGGAAAAACATCCTTTGCATTGCTTTCCTTCTGATCCCAACATTAGGAAAGAGTGGATGAACTTTATTTTTAATGAAGATCCAGACCGCGTCAGTAAGAACTTCATCCTTTGTTCACTTCATTTTACCATGGATTTGTTTACAAACAAGGCACAATTCGACGCGGGATTTACAAAAAATTTAAACTAAGCGACAATGCTGGACCGACTATATTGGATCCGACAGCAATGTCACAACACAAGTGCGAGTAACTATTTTCATTACGTGATCTCTATTGCTTTGTCTCTTCTTACATCGTTTGATATGTATTGAGTTATTTATGCGTTTTGACCTAAAGCACAACAGTGTCCATCTATGAAGGATGCAGAATCTCAAACACACAAGTGTTAGCCAATCATAGCAGTGGGTGTTTACTTCTGAGTCTACAATCCGCCATGCATATTCAAACAGAGCGTTCTGATGAGGGGGGTTAAAAACAGGACAGAAAATTGCTTATTACTTCTAAATTATGATGTTTTTTAATGTAAAAATCTTGATAACATTATAAGTGGACCTTAGAGAACAGTACAAAATAAAAAACAGAGGCAGTTCATGACCCCTTTAACCGATATACAAATAATTACAGAAGCAAATGTTACAAAAACACATTTGCTGAATCAACCATTTGCTTTTACAAGCTTTTTTTTTTACTTTAAGCTCTTCAACACCTGCTTCTACATCACTGCCTGTTTAGCCCCGCCCACCGATTCACCATGTAGTGTTGACGAGAGAGGCGAATGCGCAGGTCTACGCAGAAACCAAACGATAAAGATGGCTCCGAAGACAACAAGATGCTGTGCAGTGCCAAGCTGTGGAAAAACATCCTTTGCATTGCTTTCCTTCTGATCCCAACATTAGGAAAGAGTGGATGAACTTTATTTTTAATGAAGATCCAGACCGCGTCAGTAAGAACTTCATCCTTTGTTCACTTCATTTTACCATGGATTTGTTTACAAACAAGGCACAATTCGACGCGGGATTTACAAAAAATTTAAACTAAGCGACAATGCTGGACCGACTATATTGGATCCGACAGCAATGTCACAACACAAGTGCGAGTAACTATTTTCATTACGTGATCTCTATTGCTTTGTCTCTTCTTACATCGTTTGATATGTATTGAGTTATTTATGCGTTTTGACCTAAAGCACAACAGTGTCCATCTATGAAGGATGCAGAATCTCAAACACACAAGTGTTAGCCAATCATAGCAGTGGGTGTTTACTTCTGAGTCTACAATCCGCCATGCATATTCAAACAGAGCGTTCTGATGAGGGGGGTTAAAAACAGGACAGAAAATTGCTTATTACTTCTAAATTATGATGTTTTTTAATGTAAAAATCTTGATAACATTATAAGTGGACCTTAGAGAACAGTACAAAATAAAAAACAGAGGCAGTTCATGACCCCTTTAACCGATATACAAATAATTACAGAAGCAAATGTTACAAAAACACATTTGCTGAATCAACCATTTGCTTTTACAAGCTTTTTTTTTTACTTTAAGCTCTTTTTTCATGACTTGTTTAATAGACTTGTAGAGCGCTTTACAATGCAAGTTTACGTGTCAGAAAATCAATACATATTAAGCTGAATGTGCTGCAAATATCAAAATGAACAGTTTTACCAATCATGTGGACTGATTTCACATGTGATTCAGAGCGTGGGTCACTGAAGGCGTTCCCCTAGCGTTCTCGATGCAGCATCTCGTTCCCTACGTAACCTGAGACGTTTTGAGGTCATAACATAGTATTGTGCAAGGAACTGTGTGAAAGTGTGTGAGTATTTAGTAAGCGATAATCTGCCCTGTAATCATAATTTGTGTGAAAATGAAAAAGGTTAGTGTTTTACTGCCACTAGTGGTAATTTTAGCTGGAAATGGCAGTGAATTGTGTACAGTTTTTCCTATAGTCAGGGTAGTGCCATATTTAATTTTTGGCAGGACAGAAAATTAAGATGTGAGGGAAGGAAATGCAGTGCGTTCAAAGGATTGTACTGTTGTTTAACAAACATCTTTACAAAAAAAAAGTAATAGACAAATACTCCATAAACCACTTTTGCAAATTCTGAGTTCTGAAAGATACATCTAGGATCTTTAGTCTTTACAGTGCATGCCATTTTTAAAAGCATATTCCTCATTTTCATCTGCCTTACATTCAATATTGCATCTAGTCTGATTATGGTGTATGAGCCTAGTTTGAAAATTGACATGGATAGCATTCCTTATTCATTTAAACCTGACAGAATTTGATGAAAAACATTTGAGTTCATAATTCGATCTCTGACTGCTGATTGCAGACAAATCTGTGCACAATTTGAGAAATCTGAAACTCTAGACAAAACACATGTGAGCCTTTTGAGGTCTTTTTCTCAAACTCATTTTCTAGGAGAAACAGTTACTAAAGAGATCTCATTTCCTGTGGGACAAACTTTTAATTGCTAAACTTGCCGTTGAAGGGACAGTTAACCAAACAGTTAATGGTAGTCATTGACTTCCATAGTAATTTTTTCCATAATGTGCAAGTTAATGGCTACCGGCAACTGTTTGGTTATGAACATTCTTCTAAATATGTTCGTTTGTGCTCAACAGAAAAAAGAAACTCATTTAGGCTTCGAACAAGTAAATGATGACAGAATTTTCATTTATAGATTTCTATCTCTTTAAATACAATCTGACAGTCTGTTATCAACTGATTTTCGGTTTTCAACATGAGGATGTAATTTTTAGGATTTTGAGCTGCTGAGCTCTCCGAAAATGTTTTCTGAGAATTTATAGCAGCAGAAAAGATGCACATATTTTCTTGAAACGCACAAACCACGAACATCACACATGTCGACAAGAGCAGATTTACTCGTGCTTGCTTAAGCTTGCTGTGCCGAGACCGCACTCCCGGTTTCAGGACGAGGAAGGGTTGATTAGATGTTTGACAAATCATACCCCATGCACCAGGCCCCCCAGAAACCCATATGACTTACATTGTCTGTCTTTTCAGTGCTGGAGAGGCAGGGAGTGTGTTGGGCCGAGGCGCACAGCGCACACACACTGTGGGAGGCAGAAAAGGGCCGTAACAGGGTTGACGGCTGCTGGATTATTTTCATTTCCATGGAGTTCTGCAGTGCGTCTTATTGTGTCTGCCCCGCTTTTTGTGTGTGTGCATGAGCACTATCAGCAGCCTTTTCTGGCCAGTGGACTATTCGCACAGTGATTCATGACAACGGTAACTGTGGCCAGCCCCCACAATGCTTTGCTCCCCAGCTCCCAAGCAACAGGCAGTTCCCCTCGCTCTTTCTTTCGTAGCTGGGAAATACCTAATGAGTTTTTACGGCCAGAAATCTGGCAAAGTTTATGGTTATTGTGATAACCCATGAGTCCAGCAACAATTTAGGCAGGCAGATATATAGCTGTTTTAATAAGGGCTGATTTAGTGTTACTGCTGCTAAAAGATTCCTTTCACAGTAATAGTTACAAACCGCCCCCTGTGCAATTAAACCAGTTGAATTGATGGAGCACTTTCAAACATTGAGTAGGACGCTGCATTGTCCCAACACCTCTCTCTCGCTCTCTCTCTGGTTTTGTCTTTAGCACTTGTCTCTTTCCTCCACGACTATAACTGCAGACCAAGTCTACATTCAATTCAGACTTTTGCACAACTTGGATTTTCTTTTGTTGTTCAAATTATATATATAATCTTTTTTTCAGTATCATATTCTGGATAGTGCACAAGCCAAATCCAAACATATTTGTTTGATTAATTTCTCTTAAACCTCCTATATAAAACATGCACCCTCAGAAAAAGCAATGAAGTCATGTCTGATCAAAATTCCTTTTCTACTTTCTAAACGGTTTGGACAAAAACAAATTACTCTGCTGGTCTAATAATGTTTATTATATCTTGACAGGATTTAAATATTGCTTAAAGAATTTGCACATATCTCCAATTAACACAGACACGGCAACAAATCCTAGTTAACTTAACCCAGACGAACAGAAAATATAGTTTTTTATCAAACTAACGAATCAATATTCAGACCGTATGCCTTCAGCCAGTGATTGATGTCTAAAACCTTCTTGTATTTTAAAACGCTGATGAAATCTTTCATTGAGGTCCTCCCTCTCTACATAAAATGTGCACAGACTGCATGGAAATAAAGCCATTCCCAGAGGTGTAAAAGCAAGCAGGTTAGCGTAGTGTGGAGGGTCGGAGATGTTTGTTATTGTACCTTTAAAACATTAAGGTTCTCTCTTCTCAGCCACCCATGCCAAGCACAAACAGCCACTGAGCCCCAGCAGAGACCACTTGGCAGTGTGCTGAGTGGTAACTCAATATTATTAGCTGCTAATAGAGAAGAGGAGGGGGGTCGCTGAATGAGTCCTGACGTGATGTTTATGGAGCGGCAAGAGAGGGCAGGACGCTGTGGCTGTCAGGTGAAGCCGTGAAGGTAGGTTTGACTCATCAGAACTGGGATCTGTATGCAGTAGAGGGCTGGGCTGGGATGGATGGAGTCCATGGAGGTTCATGGAGACTGTTGATGATTGCATGTCTTCTGGACATGGAGACGGCTATGTACACTGTTAAAAATAAAGGTCGATGCCATAAAGGAACCATTTTGGTTTCCCGAAAGAATCTTTCAAAATAACCCTTTTTTAGGGTGAAGAGCATTTAGAAAAATCTAAAGAACCTATAAAGACCCTATTGTTAAATGGAAAAAGTTCCATGGAAGTTAAAGGTTCTTAATGGAACCATCAATGCCAATAAAGAAACTCTTCTGCTTTCCATGATATTCTTTCTTCGACAGAACACAAAAGAAGATATTTTGAAGAATTTTTTCCACATTGTTATTTGGTGTTTTATGTAATATAATTGCGTATATGTGACGTCATTGTGCGATTCTGTAAACAGACTGGTGAAATGGTTATAGAAACGAACTGCCCGAAAGAACCAGTTTGCAGAAAAGAATCGGACTTCCATGTTTGCCTGAAACTATGGATTACAGGTAATAATTTTGTAAATGTTTAATTTCTTGTGTAGACTGATTGTGTTGCTTCATAAGAACTCAAAAAGAACTCATAAGAACTCTAATTTTGTGTTGCTTTTTTGACTCTCAAAGTGATGGCAGCCATTGACTTGCATTTTATGAATCACCACGGTTTCAGCTAAAAACTTCTTTACTGTTCTACTAAAGAAAATAACTCATCTACATCTTGGATGGCCTACGGGTGAGTAAATTAACAGCACATTTTCATTTTTAGGTGAACTGTCCCTTTAAGGCTTGATCCACTCAAATGAAAATATTAATCAGCACACACAAAGACTACATTAAATATAGTACGGTGGCACAAACCTTAAATATTATGATATTTGATCGTGACATGCAAGAAAAGCAGCATACACGTTTGAAATTACATGACAGTGAGTAAATGATGATCTGATTGGCTGGTTTCTCGTGACTTCTAGGAGTTGATTGCTCCAGTCCATTAAAAAACAAAGGTGTGTTTACAAAACACAAGGTTACTTAAAATTAGTTACTTTGAGAAACAACTAATCACTGAATTTGTCTGGGCCACTCATAAGCAAGTAAACTGAACATCCACAAGCAGGACAATGAATTCTGCTTCATCTGATGAGCTATACATGAGAGAGAGAAAAATCAGTTCTAATGATAAAGTTTATATTGTACATACTGAAATATGTATTTTTTTCTCACACCAGTCTATTATTGCATTATTATAATATTCTATCTGTAAATGGTGCACAAAAACAAACTTTGTAAAATGTTTGGTTGCTTGCTTTACTTGTCTCAAATGATTTATTCCCATCTAAATGGGCAGAAAATAAGCTGCAAGTGTATTTGATGTTGTATATCAAAAATCTGGTGATTTTGTATATTAAGTAAATTATGTGGAAAACAGTTATTTCGGTCAGATTTACCTTTTTTTTTTTAAAGGTCAGATGAATAAACCATTGGTGAGATTCACCAGACTTGACGTTGAAAAACCTCCCATAAAAACTCACCCAGTTTAATTTTTTTTGGTGATGCTTTTCATTGTGACCCCAAAGAGCCGGGTGCCATCACCCTCCAGGTGGATCCCCTCCGCGCTGAGGTCAGCCCATCTGGCTGCACATGTAATTGGTTCAGGTTTATTGCGATTTGACTTTATTAAGACAAGCGTGGAATGTGCAGCCCTGATGTCAGTAACCAGAGAATGAGAGGGAGGGAGAGCGAGAATAATCAAGAAGTGGATGAGAGGACAGAATGCCCTGTAGATGAACTTCATAAAGGTCCTTTCAGTTCTTCAGCCCATCAAATCTAGAAATAAAAGGATGCAAAACATTGAAGGTGTGCGTATGAGCTGGATCCAGAGGATTCCGGAGGACCGTGTCTGAAGACAGTAGCCTGTTTTGACTAAATGAATGAAGTTATGAGGTGACAGACGCCTCCCCGCACCCTCAGAAACAAACTCGCACTTCACTTAATCAACGCCTCCGCACAATGATCAATAAAACAAACTCTGGAGCACACAACGCCTCAGTTTTATAAACTCTGGGTGGTTGTGTGAGCGTAATGACTGCTCCGAGTGATGGAAGAGCTGTTAAACTGTGAAGTGCAGAACCGTCTTGGGCTCTGGGTGGGCTGTTGGGTCTGGAGGAGGAGGAAAAAAATCTGATGAGTCCAACATGTATCATTAGCTCAAATAAGACGTGCAATGGTAAATATGACCTCACTGTTACCATAAGAAAACAGACAAAAGTTAAAATAAATAGACCAAAAAGTATAACCAAAATATTTTGCAGTTTGTTTGAGTTTTATTAGCTTATTCTGCATATATTTGACCACCCTGCTTTCTATTTATCAGTATTGCCATTGACCAGTTAAAAAAAACATATTGGTTGACCACTAATTATAATAATAAAAAAAGTTTTTTTAATTGCAGTAACACGTACAGCATGCATTGTGCACAATAACGCCATTAAAAAAAAGATCATTTAGTAAGGTAAATAGGGTCTGAATTAATACTTTTGTCCAGCAAGGATGCATTCAAGGAGACCTATTATGCCCATTTTTATAATATGTAATATAAGTCCCAGAATGTATCTGTAAAGTTTCAGCTCCACAGATAGTTTCTTATATAATTTTGAAAATGCCTAGTTTGAGGGGAAGTATAAACATGCTGTTTTCATGCATGTCTCTTTAAATGCAAATTATCTGCTGCTCCCTGCCCCCTTTTCCAAAATAGGGCTGTGCATTTACAGCTTATCTCAGATACTCTGCTAAAAAAAAAACATCTTTTTGGTTTTGATTATCATGTCTATCAAGCTAAAATCATGCGTTTTAAACCATATTAGTTTAAATTTCTGATATACGGTTTTCCGAGCGCACACATTCGAAGCACACGCACAGAAAGTGGCTGTCACACAGCAGTGAGTACTAAACTAAGTTCTCTTTCATGTCTTATTGCGCTTGAACTGTCAAATACACACAAGTTTATGTTAAAAACACACGAGTTACAAAAACAGTCGATTATGTCTTTAAAGGTAAACAGCTGGGAAAGAAATTGCATGTTTATATTAGATCTGTTTGTCAGCAGTGTAATATACAGTAAGTAAATCAATAAATCAACTGCTCTCTTGTCTCCTCTGAGGCTGGGACTCTAAATAGTGTTCTGTGCTCGTCTGTGCAGCCAAAGACAGAACAGTTAGCATGATTTGCTCCAACTTTCGCCATGGCATTAGAACTGGTACACTGTTGTTGCTTGCGAAAACACAATGGCGGCGCCGTGGGTGGAAATATGCAATTTAAGGGGCGGTAATATTAAAATAAGATCAGCTTTCTACATCACGGGGGGAATGAAATCTGAGCAGCTCGTTTTTTCACAAGGATGGAGTAAAAGGCTTACCAAAAAAAAAATTACTGGGTTGTTCTTTTTCACATTTTCTGGGTTGGTAGATGCACCGGGGACCCAATTATAGCACTTAAACACGGAAAAAGTCAGATTTTCATAATATGTCACCTTTAAGGAAATCGAAAGTGAAAGACAAAGACATTTACAATATTACAAAGGATTTCTATTTCAAATAAAGCAGTTCTTTTGAACTTTCTATTCATCGAAGAATCCTAAAAAAAAGTATCACATTTTCACAAAAATATTAAGCACTGATAATAACAAATGTTTCTTGAGCAGCAAATCAGCATGATTTCTGAAGGAGTAACAGCTGCTGAATATTCAGCTTTGCCACAAGAGTAATTAATTGCATTTTAACATAGAAAACAATAGAAAGTGGTTGTTTTAAATTTAAATAATACTTTACAATGTTACTGTTTTGATCAAATAAATGCAGCCTTGTTAAGCAGTAGAAACTTCTTTCAAAAACATTTAAAAAATCTTACTCACCCTAAACTTTTAAACAATAGAGTATTGGGGAAAATACTAGTAAATTATCTGAAAGAGAAGCAAAATAATTGCATTTGCAAGATTTCTCATTTGCCCTGGTGTCAGAAACAAGGTTCCGGTAACCCACTGTGCTCAGGCTCTCGTTTATAATGTCCTAAACCTTTTTCTGGCTGTCTGCGCGAGGCACTAGCAATCCACCTGTTGGAGAGTAAGATGATACTCTCCAGAAGCTGTGACTGTGAGTTTTAGAGAACACACTCGCTCGCTTACGGCCAGATGGTCTGAGGGCCGGTGAGTGAGTTATATTATTTCTCATTACAGCGCAGAGCTCACAGATGAATGATGCTTGGATGTGGCTCGAAAATATAGAGTATCATTCATTTAAATGATACCCTCAATCCTTCACTGGACCATCTCATCGTCCTCCACCCAGATTTGAAATGACATTGACCATAAACAAGTGAAATGAAGTGGAGAAGCTTACGTTACCACAGCTAATATTATGGAAGCATATCAAGGTCAATAACATTTAAAGAGTGACGCTCAGCTAAACAAAACTAAATTGGCTATAATACATTGGATTTATGTTGGCAGCAATTGGCGAAAAATACATCCTGCTTGTGTGTCTTCTCTCTAAATAAGACATAAATCCAAAATGTTGACTCTTTACCATACAAAACACAGTAGGATTAAATAAAAAGCTTCAGCAAAACCAAAAATTGCTCACATAATGTTCTCTCCAGGTGCTTAAACTAAACTCCCTAGTGCTATACCTTGTGTGACATCTGGACATATGATAAATGACGAATCAATAGCAGCCTTGAATAAGCACCTCTATTTATTGAAGCAGAAGGCACAATAGCGGTGCTGTTGAAAAGCTGCTCAAAACTTGACCACACAGCCCCAAATGAATGAGGACCTATTCACAATGTGTTTGTCCTGGCCAGAGCCTCCATTTGACTCATCCATCAAGCCAGCTTTAGTTTGTCACACAAGCTCTATCCTCTTCAAAATTAAACATATGGAGACTCTCACAAATATCAACACAAATGGAGTTTGTAGGCATTGTGAGCTGTTTAAAGTACATTAAGAATTGCTTTTAGAAAACGTGCTTGTAATTGAAATAACTGAATGCTGTAATACATTTGACCTTGACCAAAAAGGAAAGTCTTAGTCAGGATAAATGGTTTTATCAGCTGTTTGGACTCTGACGGCACCCATTCTCTGCAGAGGATCCATTGCTGAATGATAATTTTCTCCCCCAAACTACAAGAACACAATGGAATTAACAATGGAAATAACTTCAAATGATCTGATGCCTTGAATCTGTGGCATATCTAGCAAACAGCTCTTCTAGAACTGTGAAGAGACCAGATTCAATTTCAGAACTTTCTCTTCTGCAAAATGCACAATGCTTTCAATCCACTTTTTCCCACAGTTGACGCTGATGATTTTGACTGTTCGTGCTTTACCCCATTGCATAATTTACACTTGAGAGTTTCTGTCACAGACCACCAAGAGGCACCTCTGTTAAAGTCCCCCACCCCCTTCCATTCAAAGCACCGCGAGAACTTTCCTAAGCTCAAGGAAAACCCAAACAAGCAGAATCAGGAACAGGTGATGAAATCATAGGAGCTGCTGTTCCATACAAGTCCCAACACTAAATGTGAAAGAGCTGTATGCCTTCTTGCAAATATTGCCCTGTACACTCCATAAACCAAATCCTTATTGGAGAACCAATTTCCCAATGATCTGACCCTTGCAAGATGCAGCTGAATAAAACAAGTCACTCATGATGAACAACATCAAGTAGTGCCGTAAGTCAATCATGGACCTGACTAAAGATGAATAATACCTACATTGAAAACCTTGCATTAAAGACATCAGCAACTGTTTGCAAGATGTCCCTCAGAGAACAATTGGTGCAAAGCATGTGATAGCTCATAATAAAACGCCTAGGAGTTATGAATGACAGAAGAGAATCTGTAAACCTCACCATGCAGTTGCATAAATCTGGAAGCTGTGTTTTCCTGCCCAAGCAGCAGACAATTTATGCATCCTTGGGCAGGAGCCAAGTCATTTTAGTAGACTTATCCAATAGAGAAATAAAACTTCACTATTCAGGTCCTATGCAAACTTAATTTATACCTGTCAGAAAGTTTAATTGTACATTTCTTTGTGCACAGAGACATAAAACTTCTTATCTTCTGAGTTACAGGAATCTTACGGCCAAGCTAACGGCCCATGAATCAAATCGCAGGAAGATACTACAATGTGGAGTGCTACCATCTTGCCGTCAGTTGTGTTTTCCTACAGTGATCCATCAGTCATCCTACAGTCATCCATCATGAGTTGTAGCATTACAGGGTGAACGGTCAACACAATTGATTACCTTTAAGTAATTTTTACCTAATGCATACTCCAACTCACTAGATTTCTGAACTAGATCATTTTGAGTTATGAAATAAAGTCATCTGACCTCACTGATGACTTCATTAGATCCTGGACTGAAGCTTCATTTGGGTTTAATGTTGTTCTGCGATGTTTGGAACGGGGCCTAACAACCCATCAAAAGAAATTGAGACTTCATCTAATGGGAGCTAAAAAGCTAAGACTCTACGCTGTTGGGAAAAATACTAGAGCTATGCAATTTAATTAAAAATGTGTTTATCTGGCGTGACTTTTGCCGTTTTTGTTGGATTCGTCACAAACTACAGTTAATGATTTTGAACGTGTGCCTTTTCGTCAAGAGTGCCGATTTACAGCGATGTTATCGTTACTGAAACATGCCGTTTTACATGCTCTGGAATTGAGAAATTATAAAATGCGAGAATTATAAATCAGTGCAGAGATCTCTGTTCGCCCTTGACCTTTTAAGCAAGACGACTGCGGTTACAAAAAAGCTTTTTGTGCATTCATAATTGGCCGTTTAAACGAGCATGCTGGCTGTTTAATTTGGGACCCTGTCCAGGGTTGCTCAGGCAGGAATGAAGATTGACACTTCGGGATTAAAACCAACATCAAATTAAATCTAAACACAGAGAAAGCTCAGAGAGGTAGCCGAGGGTAATTAGACGGTGAACGGCAGGAGGTTCTTATCCAAGATTGCCATGCTCCATTTCAGCGATTTTTACAGAGTCTAAGAAAATAGAGACATATAATAGAGCAGTACTAATTTGAAGACCCTGCTTATAATGGGGAAAAAACTGCAGTCTGGATCAAAAAATGGAGCGATTTGGATTGGTCTGTTCTAGTTTACCACTAAAATGAATCCAAGGAGTGCTTGCATTTGCCTATCACAAATCTTTTCCAGTAAATAAAGAATGCTTGCTGCTATCTGAAGCCAATTTAAGAAATGAGAAAAGCATATAAAAGAATTTGAAAATGATATGGCCTTTATTGATTTCAGTGCAATAAATAAATATTATTTATAGATTAATCTGTAATGGAAAAAAAAACAATAATACAAAAAATACTGCTTTCATGCCAATAGCAAACCAAACTGGAGTTCATATTTAAGTTATAAAAAAGTCAGACCAATAGGCGACGTGGATTTCTGTTGAACTTTGTATTTTGTCTGTATTTGAGGTCTGTATACTCAGGTGTGCATAATTCTAATATATATTTCAAATTTATATTGCACCTATGCATTATTCCTGCTGAATAGGTCAATAAAATCTTTCATCGACTGTAGAAGAGGAGCAGTACTTAAGATGACACAGTGCTCTCTGAATGTAGGACCGGTCCGATGGCGTAATTACTCCTGTTGAATTATGTTGCTGTGTTGACCTGCTTTGCCCCTGCAGTTGTAGAGCTGTCTCATTGAGTCATTTGAAATTCCTCTCCACATGGCCAAGTGGACTGCAAATTTACATTTTCCACAAGGAACTGAACATATCTCTAAACTTGACGATTTCGCCTGTAACCCCAGAGGTTAACTGGCCTTGGTCGGAGCAGCTTGCCAGTGCCAAACTTCTGGGTTTGGCTGTAATAATTTAAACATAGGTTATGGAGTAAAGCTAATACGTTCCAAATGGGCGTCCTGCAACTTTTCATTTTTGTGATGTTTACACAGCTTTGCTGGTCTTGAGTAACGAGGCTGTGGCTCGATGAGATCTGAGCGTAGTCTTCCTGAACGCCACTGATGGAGAGACACTGAAATGAAAGGGCTACACAAGCACTTGAAAATATGACACTGGAATTTGCAGTAAGTTACTGGCTGCTAGATGTTGTACGTTTACAGTGATTTACCATAATAGCTCTACAGTTATTTTATGGTTATTTAAATTTTTTACAGTAATTTGTTGAGAGAACATCAAATGATCTAAATGGTTAACGAATAATAAAATAAAATAAAATAAACCATACATACAGCAAAATCAAGAAAAACCAAATAATTTGCTCTCAGTTACTCAACAAATCACAGTAGAAGCGAATGAATGAATGAATGAATAAACAAACAAATAAATAAATATCACAGCATAAACAAGGAAGAACAAATAATTTACTCTCAATTATTCAAATCACAGAAAAAAATAACTATGAATCAATCAATCTATCTATCTATTCAATAAATCAAATCAATCAACATATTACTGTAAAAGGAAAGCAACATAACTTACTCTCAATAACACAACAAATCTGTAAAAAAAACAGTAACTATATATTGTATTGTAAATAAAATACTAATAAATCCTGTAAAATCTTGACAGCAGTGAATTTAAGCATTAACTAAAGCCCAAATTTAGTCACAAAAGGTAAGAGGTAACTCTTTTAAGTTTTCTTAAGATAAAGCTTCATTCGTGTTTTATGCCAGATTATGAACTAAAATGTGAAGGTTCTCATAGCTACCGGTTGAAGCATGATGAAGACAACCATTAGCAGATACATTAATGGCCCAAAATATCCAGAAATGTCCGGTGTGGTCATATAGATTACAGACGTACTGCTTTTTATAGCGCTGTAGAACCCTTTACAAAAATGTATCATGACAACCACAGTTTCCGCCAGAATACCGTAGGTAGCACAGTTATTTTTATTAAATTAAAACTGCGGTAAGCACTGTCATCAAAGAAGCCAAAAGGAAAGAAACCTTCAGAGAGTCTTACACAACTTGAACTATCCCATATTAATTATAGTTTTACAAGGTTAACTGTACTGGTAACTGTGGTATTTTAGCAAAAAATAATTTTTGTGAGGAACAAAAAGTTCTCATCATAAAATGAAAACGGTTATTACCACACCAAATTATTAGATTTTCTCTGTGAAACACCAAAATAATAGCTTATTTCTCCTTTATTTTAGATTCTAGATTTAAAACAGTATTAAATGGGTATTAAATGATAACAACAGTTTTGTTTTTGGGTGAACTCTCTCTCACTGTTCCTACAGTAAATCAAATCAACATAACTGACCTTCAAAACAGCAGAGATATTATTCTATTAGCTGATCTGATTTGCACTGAGCTCTGAGGTTCATAATATAGCCATTAAAAAGTGCAGGTCTTTGCATTCTGCATGTTTTTATCTGAGGTTGGCTTAGCATGTTTATGTTGTGGACTAGCGGCTGCCAACCTAAATATTCACACTCTGGCACCCTCATACCAACTTCTATCTCTGCTTAGCTTGCGATGTCAAAACTTTTTTTCAACATTGTTTTTACTTCCTCTGGGTCTGTGAGTGCTGGACGCTGTTGCGGTTTCAGCGAGTAAAGTTCAGCTGTGTCGGTCTTTCACCGTTCACTGCTAATGTGCCACATTATGAAAATGCACGAGCAGGTGCTGGTGTTTGTACACATAAGCTAATGTGGATGGAGGTTCAGTCCGAGTTCAGAGGTTAGAGCTGCTCGTTGTGTTTGGCATTAGGCCGTTCTGTTCTGGAAATTTGGCTTTGCGACTCTGCAAATATTTTCACCCCCCAAGATAAATCACATGTTGCTTTGGATAAAAGGCTAAGCTACATACAGTACTTGTCAAAAGTTACAAACATTAAGATTTTTGAATGTTTTGTTTAAATGGTGCAAGTCTCTTATGTTCACCAAGGCTGAATATCTGTGCTTAAAAATACAGTAAAAACACTAATATTGTGAAATATTATTTGTTTAAAAAACTGTTTTCTATTTTATTGTATTTAAAATTGAACCCAGACCGATATGGTTTTTTTGGGGGGCCGATGTCGATACCGATATTAGGGAGTAAAAAAAGACAGATAGCGATTTATCGGCCGATATTCTTTATGTGTAGGCAATATTATAGTGTAGTCAAAAGTTTGGACACTTCCCATTCGTGTGTCCAAACTTTTGAATCATAGGGCCCTAGCCCTACTAATGTAGCAAACGAATATGATAAGCTCATTGTGAGAGTAAAAGACAAGGGCATTGATGTTTATTTACTTAGCATTGAGTCTCTCCAAGTAGGTAACAACGTAGCGTTAAATCACCATTCAACAGACTCAAGTCACCACCGCACTGCCGTCTATTGGACTGCAGAAAGATACTAACTTTTCAATCTGCTACGTTACTGACTGTACTGACAAACTATGCTGACACCGTGTCTGCGCTGCAACAGAACGCGTCAAAGCGACCGTTGAAAATCATTTGAACTTCTGTCAGCACGTCATAAATAGAACGAGGCATCAGTTTACTGAATCCGGTGTAGACAACATAATGGGTTCTATTCTACAGCAGACGTGAGCGGTGCACAAAATACAATATAATTCTATTGTATTTTGTCGCGCCGTGCGATGTGATGTGACCAATGTGATAAGCATGAGTTCTGGGCCGCGGCGCGGCCGATAAACACCAGCATTGAGGGGCCACGATCAGCTCCGGTTGTCGTAACACAGGCTTTAATGCTCTGCAGACGCGTGCAGTGAAGCGCAGATCAGTAGGGATGGGCGATACCACTTATTTTGTTTTCGATACGATACCGATATTTTAATTAATCATAATTAGTTATGGTTAATTATTCATATTTCCCCATGAGCTAAATTCGCTACAACTACTTAACTGTTTAAAACCCATTTTAACATTCAATACGCCTTAATTGTAATTTATTAGGTTATATTTTTGTTTACACATGGTTCAAATGTGTTTTTTGTTTACTACAAATACTACAGTTGAACTATGGTCACATTAGTAAAACCATGGTTCATTATCATAAGGGACTGCCAGTGACAGGCTGTTGCATCCGTAAAATGCAAGCTTTTGTTCTGACTGTATGATTTCTATTAACATTACTGAATAGAACATGATCTATATTATCTTTCAACGTTCAATTTAAATAAATGTAATTGTACAAACTATGTAGGCTACGATTTCAATTGGTTTATTGTGAAAAAAAACTCAAACATATGTTTTTTTCCTGTCCTCTGATAAGCATTGTTCAGGGCTGCTGTTCCCAAAAGCTTTAATGCTTTCTTATGATACTTTTTGGGAAACGCAGCCCTGTTTGAATGCCGTGTCAGAAGTGAGTGAACGTTGTCTTTGATGGATTGGTTCTGTCTTGCAACATTTGCGTGTGTTCAGATGAGCAGGAAAATAGTTCTATCCTACACAATTACTTTCGAACAAAGGTTATTCATCCAATTCAATGCATTTGTACTCATTATTATTATTATTTTAAATAAACAAAATCACTGTTAAATAAAACACACCTTAGTATCAATATTTTTAGTTTGAGTATCGATACTTTTGATACTCGATATATCGATACTTAGGATCGATACGCCCATCCCTACAGATCAGCTCTAGTCTCTAACGTCACTGAATCTGCTGTTAAAATGAACCATCCATTCATCATATCATCATGCAAAACAAAGAATTAGAATCATTGTAATGTGACGATCAAATATGTAGGTGTGGGTGGATAATTTGAAGCAGAGGACTCGGGTGAAGTTTGAGCTCATCCGCGCATCTCTACACTACACTGACCTGGGTCCAGAAGCAAACAATGGACAAACTAAGTAATTACACCATTCGGAAGCATTTAATCTGCGTTATATGTTCTGTAAAAAAAAAATGGTCATATCGGCGGCATATCGGTGGTATATTCGCCGATACAGATATATCGGCGACAGGCTCATATCGGCCAATAATATCGGCTAAACGATATATCGGTCAGGCTCTAATTTAAAATTATAATTTATTTCTGTGATCAAAGCTGAATTTTCAGCATCATTACTCTAGTCTTCGGTGTCACATGATCCATCAGAAATCATTCTAATATGCTGATTTGCTGCTAAAGAAACATTATTATTATCAATTTTGAAAACAGCTACTTAATATTTACGCAGAAACCATGCTACACTACCATTCAGATGTTTGGGATATGTGTGTTTTAAAGGAAATTAATGCTTTTATTCAACAAATATACATTGAACTGATCAAAAGTGAAAGCAAAAATATTAATAATGTCACAGTATTGCATTTTAAGATACATTATAAATGTATACACATATATTTTCTATATATTTCCATGTTATATAATTGCAATGGCAAAAGAATAACTTAAAATTCCAAAAGCACAATCTCTTTCATTATTTTGCTTTGAATAAATAATACAAAATATAATTCAAAACATCTGGCTGTCATATGCAGTTCTTTATGGTCATGTAACTGCACTTCAAAACATGTAAATAAAATTAATTGTATTTTCAAAATTTCTTGCAGAGCCATCTGCTGAGAATTTATTTATTACTGTTAATCTTATAGAGCCTGTTACTGTTAAACTAGTGTCATCTCTCTAAAGGGCACGTGACATCACTCTGTGTCAGCCAATCAGACCAAGCAGCTTGAGATTTTCCCATGCCTGTATCACTATCATCACTTCCTCACATGTCACTGTTTTGCAACATACTGTTTCTATGGCAACACAGCGGCAAAATCCGGAACAAAGTCAGGATGACACGATCAGGTCAGCGGGTACAGCGGCACAAGGCTCGGGAACCCGCGTTGCACTGGAACGCCAGTGGCCCTGCCTTTCTCTGAGAATGGCAGCTCTGTTTCTGCAGTGTGACAAAGACGTGCCCTTCCCTTCCATGCCCTTTTGAACCAAATCACCTACCCTGTCTTTTACTCAGGCAAAAGTACAAAAGCATTTGAATTTTAATGTACTTAAGTATTAAAAATGTATAATATAAAAGTATCATACATTTTATAGTGTTCAAAATACCTGGGGGAGGGGGGCTTGTCATACCTATCAAAACATTAAAGGTAATCGCTAAGAGGTCTTAATGTATTTATATGTACTTATATCATCTGTGAAAGGCGTAGGACCATAAAATCATCCAATCATATCCCTTGGCCCGAGGACTACGATAGGCTGTCCTACCTGCCTGTCAACGTATGTATTTGCGTACCTTGCATAATATAACATAATATTAAAAAATAGGAAAAACAAAAATTAATGTTGAAGGTTCTTTATAGAACCATCATTTCCAATAAAGAACCTGGTAACACTTTATTTTGATAGTCCACTTTAGACATTCTACTAACAGTGAGTAACTTTGCAACGAAATGTCAACTAGCAGTCATTAGAATATTAGTAGACTGTCTGCTTTATATCTTCTAACACTTTATTTTGATAGGTCCACCACATACAACATACTGACTATAAGAAACTTTGCAAGTATACGTCAACTTATTCTACTAACCCTAAACCTAACCTAACAGTCTACTCTGAGAGTTAGTAAACATGTAGTTGCAAATTAGTGAGAATTAGTTGACATGTAGTTGCAAAGTTACTTATAGTTAGTAGAATGTCTGAAGTGGACTATCGAAATAAAGTGTAACCAAGAACCTTTATGGAGCTGCATTCTGTTAGTATTCATTATTATCATTTTTAAAGCCATAATTTTAAATATTTAATTTAAAAATCAATCCTTCTGCAATTATGACTGGTGCATCTAGTGGCACAAAAAGTACGTTTATGCACTTTTTACACACCTTTAACTGTTTAATCATTTGGTCAGCATACATATGATGCTATAAACACAAGCACACCCACTAGATTTTGGCTAACAAAAACATCTTTCTAATATCCGACAAGACCAGTTTTGGTGACATATTACAGATAAACAAACAATTTAAAAATGACATCTTCCAGAGGAAATCGCACACATAGAATAGATGTCTTGGCAGTGATCGTGTGCTATCAGGGTCTGAGTAAATTCCAAACTCTCGTGCTCTACTGGGTCTGAACGTCTGAAAATGACAAACATCATCCTGCAACCCTTTCCTAATGCATTTTGACTTGGTGTATGATTTAATTTTTTTAATTTGGCAGCCTCGACTGGCAGTATTTTCCCCGAGTGTGTGAAATGACAGCGAGCGTCTGGAGAGGTTGACCACATCTCTGCTGACGGAGGAACTAATAATGTGGGACTGAAAGAAATGTTCTTTCAGTTGAAGTAAACCAGTTGCATGTGCATCTCAACCAGCATTATCATTATGTTAAATGTAGAAAGCTGTTTTTCCTTTCAGAACACACAGAGAGGATAATTGTATGGCTGAGTTAACATTAATGAGCTCTGACAGTCTGATTGACTTTTTTTTTTTTTTTTTTAGAAAGCAGGGAATATAAAAACAAAAATAAATATACTAGATTTTAGCATGACTTTCAAAATGCCATGGCATTGCTATACGGTTGTTAGGGTGGTAGCTATATATAGTTAGATACTAAAGTTGAGTACTTCTGGCCTGGGAAGGGTCAGAGACATGGAAGCTCCCGTTTCTTATCTCGGCATGTTGTTGGGAGTTTCACGGCTGGGCATTGCTGCTGTCATTTCCGTCTCATTTCTGCCCAGGATATTACTCACAGCGTCAACAGACTGGAGGGAAAAATGGAGATCAGCGCTGGGTGTGTGGGTAGAGTGACACCTGCCTGGAGGGGCGGGGCTTCCCGTGGAGGAAACAGGAAGTCACCCGTCTCAGCAGCATCTATAAAGATGTAAAGACATTATGTATTGAGAACACTGTGATCTGTTGCTGACATTTAATATCCAGGAAAAGTGTTGTAGATTGATGTTTGCTGGTCATTTACAGGATTTTTTAAATTCATAATTTCAGTATATAAAAAAAGACTATTGAAATTATTTTTAATTATAAAAAATATTATAATCTAGAGGGTTTCAGCTCTAAATTTGAAAAAAAAAAACTTTTTTTGCAGATATTACCAATATATTAAATTAAATCAATTGTGACAATGGATCTAATTCAGGTAACATGAGCAAAATTGTTTATTTAAGTTTTTTTTAATGTTTTTGAAAGGAGTTTCTTATGCTCACCAAGGCTGCATTTACGGATAAAAAAAAAAACATTAAGTACTTAAAAACTGTTAATATTGTGAAATGTTATTACAATAAAGTAATACAATTAAAATAATTGTTTGCTATTTGAAAATATTTCAAAATGATAATTTATTTCTTGGATGGAAATCTGAATTTTCATTATATAATATAAACAGTTCTTTTAAATCAAAATAAATAATACTTTCCAACAATTGACTGGTAGTTTATCTATGTGAATTGTTCATACATTCATGTGACAGTTTATGCTTTAAAAATCTAAAAATGTAAATATAATTTTAAATTTAAATTTAGTAAAAATCTAAAAAAGCTTGAAACTTGAAAGCTCCAGTCCCCATTTATTGTAATTGCATAGAAAAATATCTAATTTTGTATTACACAGTGTTGTTATTGTCAACTAAAATTAAAACCAGAACTATTTCTTTTTTTGAAACTGAAATTGAAGTTGAAATAAAAACATTCGATGAAAAATTTGAAATGTTGGTTTGGCAGCTAAATGAAATAAAATAAGTTTAAGTACAATTACTAAAGCTAAAATTAAATTAAATTAAACCTAAAATGGAATATTAAAAAGTGATAAAAGCATTTCACAAGTTACTAAAACTTAAAATTAAAAGAAAAACTGAAAATAAAAATAAATTGCTAATATAAATGAATACTATAATAGTATATAAAGTCATGTGGCTTTGGAATGTCATGAAAGTAAATAGATGATGACAGTTTTCATTGGGTGAACAATGCCTTTAAGCATGGCAGGGCAGAATTGTTTTCTTGTTTAAAACAAATGAAACATCCCTCATCTTGAGCGCAAATCCATCAACACAGACACTTCATGCGAGAATGTCGATGTCAGGATGCTGATGTATGGATTAAAGGTTGCACAAATACCTCTTCCCTTACAGAAACCCGACGCAGTGTATGCTCTTACATTCCCACAATGCATTTCCAATATAGTGATCAATGGGACATGGTTGCTAAGGGCTACCGCTCCGTCAAGCCTAAGCAATGTGTAAGTTCCCATAAAGAAGGGATTTGGGGCTCCTTCCTCATGGTAACGGTTCTCAGTGACCTTTCAGATAATGGCAGACAGGGCAGTAAACGGCCAGCCAAAGCTTTAAAGGACTGAAGAAGAGTTATGGCTAGGAAGGGCTTGTTTCCCATAATAAAGCAGATCCACAGTCCAGAGGGAGCATGGTGTGAACAAGCCCCCCACCTTCAGTCTGACGTTCAAGAATGTCCCGCCAGATCAGTAATGTTTTTCGTTGAATTTTGGGCAAAGCATAATACAGCCGTAATCATTACATAGCCAATAACCAATCAGATACATAATACATAAAATACATAAAAAATATGCACTCTTAAATTGCACTTTTTAATTTAATATATATATGCAAACATGCAGTACATACAAACTTTTTTTTTAACTGGTTGAATTTTTTGTACATTTTTAAAGTTTGTTCATATAAAAAATTATATACAAATGTAAAAAAATCTAATATTAATATCTAATTCATAAAAATTAAAATTAAAATTATTTTAAGAATATAGTATACAGTATAATAATAATAGTAAGTAAATATAGACTTATATAAGTATATATAGACCCAAAACAAAACACTCTGGTTTTATTTTATTCAGATTTTGTTACTTTCCATCAACAAAATTACATAGAAAACATAAAAATAAAATATACAAAAATATAATAAACAAATTAAGAAAATGTATTAATATCGAACTGTATTTAAAACAGAAAATATAAAGTATGAATCTAATTAATATTAATATCTAACTATATTTAAAATGAAAAAAAGTGTTTTTATTATAGTATAATATTCTTTATAATACAGTCTACAGTATGATACACACACACACACTTGATTAAAAGTCATGATTTATGTGATTTTATTACTTGCTATCAATAAAAATAACAATACACAATACACTTTGTAAAATATAGTATTTTATCATAGGTATGTAGTGTCATACATATTTTAGTTAGTATAATAAAAATATCTTTTTACATTTTTATTTGACATCAATCACATTATAATGTAACACAACTGAATATTAGAACTTGAAAAATGCAGTCAACACTACAATGGAATGCCATTATTTACTCCACCCCCCAGGATTATGTGAAAAATGTCATTTAGTGTGCACTTTTCCACAGCTCTTCATTGAGAATCTAGGATAAAATCATTAGCGTTAAACTCAGTCCAACTGCCAAGTTAGTGTAAATTTAGCGCAGCAGGAGTGGATGATCTATCTTTGGCTCCTTTGCTCTTTTCTCAAGTGTTTATTTGTCTCATAATTCCATTCATCATGAAAAAGCAAAACCTGAGATGAGATGTGTCAGAGTGGATTTAAAGAGCTTAAGACATGTTGCTCTAACAAAAACCTCTGAGAACTGAAGCTACACAGCAACCCGGAAAAAATCGATTCCAGCTGTCAAGTCGCAAACTTGGCTGGAAGATCACAAAAGCAGCAGCTGAGGATAAAACACCAGCGACTCATGGCTTCAATTAGAATCGATTCCAAATCAAGCTTGTTAAAAAAGGCAACAATACAAATCATTCCAAGCACCTTCTCAAACTCTTCCCTCACGCTTGGACTCTGCAGAGAACAAAGCTTGCCTTCAGTCTGAGGCCTTTTGTTGCGCATGTGGCTCCTGTAGGCGTCTAGCACACCTGCGGTGTGACGCGAGCGCTTCTCCGCCCCCGCTTTAAAGAGTCTTGGGGTTTTATTGTGCATGTTCTTGTAAAAATTAGAAATGAAAAATGGAAAACAGAAACTTCAGCATGCTAAATGTGCTCTTATTGGTGTTTATAAAGAAACAAGCCAAGCTGAACGCTCTGCATTCTTGCATATAATGATCTTGCAGGAACTGTCAGGGTGGCAAGTACCCGTGTAATGTAATAAATCATGGTGGACAGTCAAGATAGGTTCATTCACATTCAATGCAGAATGATTTAAGGGGGGATTTAAGGGGATTTAAGGGAATCCATTGCAAAAACTTTGTAAAATAAATAACATTTCTTGGCAAGCCATTTCTGATTCTGCAGATATGCAATATTCTGTATCATAAAAGTTACTGTTGTTATATTGAAAATTGACATTAAGTTTAGCTGAAGAGCAATGGAGAAAAAGGTGGTTTTGATGAATCCCGCCACAACCCCCCCTCCAACACACACACACACACGTACCTTTTACAAGGAGGAAACACTTTGCTGAACCTGGCAAGCTCTGTTGAATCCAGAACGAGGCTTCGCTGCCAAAAACGCACAACATATGACCCATAAATATTCTTTGACAAAGGCAGAAATCTTATCTGAAGGAAAATTTACAAACCTATAGGCCATGAAAACATTTCAGCAATAATACAGTAGCTGCCATTAAGCATTTATTTGACTTGCAAACGTAAAGATTTTATCCTTTTTTTTCTCTTATTATGCAATTCTATGCTGATTTTGTGCACGTACTATAATAACTCATATAAAAAAAAAAACCTGTTCTCACTTTCTCTTCTGCTTTTCCATATGTATGAGAAAAAAATATGTAATTTTGTCTGGCCAGAATATATTTCCCATATATGGTAAATACTGTACATATGGTGTAAACAGCACAGTTAATGTAAATATGTTCTTAAAATTGAATATATTTTTAAACCTTCAAATGCCAAAATATATTGCAGTTCAAGGGGAAATGATAAGTAAATGAATAAATTATACATAATATATATGTATAAATATATATATATATGTATGTAAATGCCTTTTTATTACCTTTACTGTATATGCCTTTATATTTAGATAGAAAAACGTATGTTACCCAAGTGTAAAACAAAACAGCATTTTCAATTTCCAAAATGTATATATGGCCAAAAATATGAGGAAAAAATGAACAAAACTTCTTTTTGTAGAAATTGAAAATTGTATTTATTTTTTTAATTTACGTTGTATTGGATAAAAGCATTTGCGAAATTAACATGCAAATGCAATTCAGATGCACAATGCACAACGCTGTTTGTCACACTGTAGGTTGCAAATTTTAGCATAAACTCTTCTTACAGTCAGTTTTTTAATTCAGGTCAAATGTTTAAGAGCTAGTTACTGTAAGTAGTTTATATAGTTCATACATCTACTTTCTATAAAATATATCTATAGTTTATATATCTTCTTGAAAATTAATTCACAGTCAAACACTTGCGGAGACAACAAGCAAACCCTACAGCGCCATTCAGAAACAGAGAAAAATCTGTGGAATTACGGCAGATAGCACGTACTGTAGGCACAAAAAAGTGGAGCTCAAGTGTATGTCTTGAAAACTTCCTTCACTCTGTCAGACAGTCTCTAACAGTGATAGATGAGGAGAATGAAAGCCGAGGATGTTGCTTCCCCTCCAAGAAAATCCCACTCGGCAGGAAGACCTTAATTACATCATTTGGATTCGTGCAGCTTCCAGGTCACACTCAGGGAGGAAGGATGTCACATCTGATGGTATGTGTGACGTGATGAACTGTGTCTGTCTCTTCTGTGTCATTCTCTCCCTACTGGGCTGGAATCTGAGGAATATGAGTGCTGAGAATAAAGCAATCAACATTTGATGATCAAGTCAAATCATTCTCTCTAATTGAAATCAATCATTTATGAATCATTATAACCTTAAAAGAACACCACTTTTTTAAAAAAATAAGCTCATTTTCCAACTCCCCTAGAGTTAAACAGTTGAGTTCCTCTTCAGGAACTCGAGCTGCGTCGAAAAACGCTAGGGGAATGCCTTCGGCGACCCACGCTCTGAATCACATGTGAAATCAGTCCAATAGCTGAACGGGACGTCACGGCGCATGACGTCATGACCAGGAAGCTATAAAAGCACGTGCGGCGGAGCCAGCGTCAGCTTTCTGAATGCTCATACTCAAACAAGTCGTGTCTCAGATCAGGTCCGAGGACTGGTTTGTCACGATCGATCTGAAAGATGCATATGTCCATATCTCCATCCTTCCTCATCACAGGAAGTTCCTGAGGTTCGTTTTTGGGGGCAAAGCGTACCAATATTGTGTTATTCCTTTCGGCCTTGCACTCTCACCCCGTACTTTCACGAAGTGTGTGGATGCTGCTCTGGCTCCGTTGCGACTCCAGGGCATCCGCATACTCAACTACATCGACAATTGGTTGATTTTAGCTCGTTCAGAGCAGATAGCGGTTCGGCATCGAGATGTTGTTCTCGCTCACATGAGAGAGTTGGGGTTAAGACTAAACGCCAAGAAGAGTGTGCTTTCTCCATTACAGAGAACCACCTATCTGGGGCGTGGTGTGGGATTCAACCACGATGCAGGCACGTTTGTCTCCTGCTCGGATCGAGTCGATCCTCACTACAGTCAAGGGAGTGAAAGAAGGCCAGTCACTCACTGTCAAGCAGTTTCAAAGACTGCTGGGTCTGATGGTAGCTGCGTCCAACATGATTACTCTTGGCCTGCTGTACATGAGACCCCTGCAGTGGTGGCTCAAGACCAGGGGGTTCTCCTCGAGGGGAAACCCGCTTCGCATGTTCAAGGTCACGCGGAGATGCCTACGTGCCTTAGACATGTGGAGGAAGCCTTGGTTCTTGTCTCAGGGCCCGGTGCTGGGAGCTCTTTGTCGCCGCGTGACGCTAGCGACAGATGCATCCCTCACCGGTTGGGGTGCGGTCATGAGTGGCCACCCTGCCCGCGGTCTGTGGAGTGGTCGCCATCTGACTTGGCATATCAATTGTCTGGAGATGCTGGCCGTATTTCAGGCATTGAAACACTTTCTC
>NW_015506200.1:319850-341468 GCF_001515645.1 Sinocyclocheilus grahami | reverse complement strand
AGGGCAGGCCCTTCTGGGGCAGAGAGGGTCACACCGCATTACACGGTGCCCATCTCGCCCCAGTGCCCTCGGGAGATCGTTCTGCCAACCCTGCCGGTGTTCCAGGGCGCAGCGGTCTCCAGCGAGCATATCTGTCAGTTACCGCCCGGCAACGTAGCGGCACTGAGAGGCTCGCGGCCTCTGCGGAGGTCCCCAGAGCAGCTAGTTCGGTTGTCCCCTGTCGGCGTGCAGACGCTTCAAGGCACCGAACTAGCCGTTCTGGGCACACCAGAAATCAGTCTCGAGAGACTGATTCCCTTAGTAGATTATTTAGCAGCGTGGAAGCTACTGCCAAATGTATCTCAATGGGTCCTGCGTACTTGTAGAAAGACGCTACGGAATCCAGTTCGTTTCTCGTCCACCTCGATTCAACGGGGTCACCCCCACGCTAGTGGGTCCCGAGCAGGCTCTGGTATTAGAACAAGAAGTAGTTACTCTCTTAAGGAAGGAGGCCATCGAGGTGATCCCTCCACACGAGATAGACTCCGGATTCTACAGCCGTTACTTCATTGTTCTTCATTGTTACTTCACAGGACTGGTTTGTCACGATCGATCTGAAAGACGCGTATTTCCATATCTCCATCCTTCCTCGTCACAGGAAGTTCCTGAGGTTCGTTTTTGGGGGCAAAGCGTACCAATATTGTGTTATTCCTTTCGGCCTTGCACTCTCACCCCGTACTTTCACGAAGTGTGTGGATGCTGCTCTGGCTCCGTTGCGACTCCAGGGCATCCGCATACTCAACTACATCGACAATTGGTTGATTTTAGCTCGTTCAGAGCAGATAGCGGTTCGGCATCGAGATGTTGTTCTCGCTCACATGAGAGAGTTGGGGTTAAGACTAAACGCCAAGAAGAGTGTGCTTTCTCCATTACAGAGAACCACCTATCTGGGGCGTGGTGTGGGATTCAACCACGATGCAGGCACGTTTGTCTCCTGCTCGGATCGAGTCGATCCTCACTACAGTCAAGGGAGTGAAAGAAGGCCAGTCACTCACTGTCAAGCAGTTTCAAAGACTGCTGGGTCTGATGGTAGCTGCGTCCAACATGATTACTCTTGGCCTGCTGTACATGAGACCCCTACACTGGTGGCTCAAGACCAGGTGGTTCTCCCCGAGGGGAAACCCGCTTCGAGTGGTCGCCATCTGACTTGGCATATCAATTGTCTGGAGATGCTGGCCGTATTTCAGGCATTGAAACACTTTCTCCCAGACCTGAGAAAGGTCCAGCACCGACAACACAGCGGTGGTCTCATACATAAACCACCAGGGAGGTGCTCGCGCCGTTTATACAAATTGGCACACCAGATCCTTGTGTGGTCCCAGGAGAGGCTCCTCTCGCTGAGAGCGATGCACATTCCTGGGCATCTCAATGTGGTAGCAGACGTCCTGTCGAGGCAGGGGCCGAGGCCCGGGAAATGGATGCTTCACCCCGAGGTGGTGAGGCAGATATGGAGTATTTTTGGTCAGGCTCAAGTGAACTTGTTCGTGACTCAGAAGACATCGCAATGTCCCCTCTGGTGCTCTCTGACTCATCCAGCTCCGTTGGGGCTGGATGCCATGGTACAGGCGTGGCCAAGGCTTCGCCTGTACGCTTTTCCCCCGATCGCTCTGCTCCCAGGAGTTCTGGAGAGAGTGCGCCACGATGGAGTCCGTCTACTGTTAGTAGCCCCGTTCTGGCCAGGCCGAGTATGGTTCTCGGACCTGATTTCTCTTCTCGACGGCTCTCCATGGGAGATTCCTGGTCAGGAGGGACCTCCTCTCACAGGTGGAGGGCACGATATTTCACCCCCGCCCGGAACTGTGGAAGTTATGGCTGTGGCCCCTGAGGGGGCACAACTAGTAGCTTCCGGTCTCTCAACTGAGGTTGTTGAGACCATCCTCCAATCCAGAGCTCCCTCCACGAGAAAACTGTACGCTTGAAAGTGGAAACTTTTCACTTCCTGGTGTAGAGACCGCCAGCTCGACCCAGCTAGCGGTCCAGTTGGTACAGTACTGGAGTTCCTGCAGGCCCGGTTTTCTACAGGGTTAACCCACTCCACCCTGAAGGTCTACGTGGCGGCCATTCCGGCCTACCATGCCCCTCTTGGTGGCATTTCAGTAGGGAGACACCTCCTGGTTACACGTTTCCTCCGCGGTGCGCTGAGGCTGAGGCCTCCGGTACGATCTCGTGTCCCTACATGGGACCTAGCAGTGGTGCTAGAAGCTCTCTGTAGGTCTCCGTTCGAGCCTATCTAAGAGATTTCGGATTGCCATCTAACAATAAAGACTACCTTTCTTCTGGCAATATCTTCTCTTAAGAGAGTTGGGGATTTACCTGCAGGTGCTTGCTTCATTCCTAGAAGCTGACGCTGGCTCCGCCGCACGTGCTTTTATAGCTTCCTAGTCATGACGTCATCCGCCGTGACGTCCCGTTCAGCTATTGGACTGATTTCACATGTGATTCAGAGCGTGGGTCGCCGAAGGCGTTCCCCTAGCGTTTTTCGACGCAGCGTCTCGTTCCCTCGAGGAACTAGGGTTACATACGTAACCTGAGACATTTTACTGTTTTCGAATCCATTCAGCCGATCTCCGGGTCTGGCGGTAGCACTTTTAGCTGCAGCTTAGCATAGATCATTGAATCTGATTAGACCGTTAGCATCCAGCGCCTGAAAATAGGCTAACTTCCGTCAACATAACTAACGTGACCACCTGCTTACACAGGGAGCGTGCTGGGGACTATTTTCAGGCGCTGCATAATATCATTGCACCTGCTGCACCCATGGTACGGCAACAAAGTTACTTGATTATTACGCCGGAATGAGAGTATAGTTCCTAGCCATATCGGCCTAGAAAATCGCAACTTTTCATTTTCCGTCGGTCTTAGTACACGATGTAACTACAGAATAGTCAAGTTTTAGATGGGAAAAATATCGAAACTCTTTGGTCATTTTTGAGCGAGATGCTAACAGTCTAATCAGATTCAATGATCTATGCTAATCTGCAGATAAAAGTGCTACCGCCAGACCCGGTGATCGGCTGAATGGATTTGAAAATGGTAAAACTCAACTGTTTAACTCTACGGGAGTTGGAAAATAAGCCTATTTTCAAAAAAAGTGGAGTGTTCCTTTAAAGCAATGTTTTAGGCTCAAAACAAGTTATGCTTAATTATCACTGTGAATACAACACATTGAAATCCAATACTTGTTACAGACACGATAAATGTCTTCATCTGAGCCGGAGTACAACTATTTGTTTAATTCTAAGCAGATTTTCAGTGAATGATTCTGAAGACTTTATTTTATGACTAATCCAGTCACTTTTCACAGCTTGTTAAAACAGAAACTTTTTATATTTGACTGCTTTTGCAATTTTGAAAAGTGCATTAATTAAAGCTGATACGTACTGTATATATATATTTTAATTCATTAATTTTTCTTTTGTGAAATAATTTGGGATTTTTGATTTTTGTAAACGTTTTTATTGATATTTTGGACTTCAAATTAAGCCCCTTTTTTGCAAGTTCAGGATTTTTTTTTTTAAGATGCTTTACAATCAGTTACAATTTTGTTTTGACTTGTCTTTCAGTTTTTAAAACATAGAGAATTTAAAAGCAAAATGTGCAGCTCAAATTTTTATTAAAGCTTTGTCCATTAATATTGTCCATTTATTAATTAAACATTTAGCTGCAAACTGCATGTGTTTACCAGCTCAATATTGTATTTAACTTTGCATATACAAGGTTAGTAAGTGATTTTAATCACTTATGTAATGCAAATATTTAACGTCTTAACATTTAAGCAAACATTCATAACTGTGCATTTTAATGTTTATTCTGATGCAAAGCATTATAGACTTCCATTATAACTCCATTGCGTTACACGCTTTTTGCTTGTTTTTACAACCTGAGGTAACGTGACTGTCACATTTGACCAAAACGAAACCAAAACATTCATAAAAAACATTTATAACAAAAAACCCAAAACAAAATACTGAGCTCATTCTAGTTTGCACAGCAAGAATCGTTTGCAATATAATCTTATTTTTCATGATCGTGCTCATGTATCATCCAGTGGTTTTGGCTGCGATTACGGCAGTTCTTCTTGACGTTATTCTTATCGGCGTGTTGGGGGGTGTTTTCAGAGGTGATGTAATTTCTATGTGAGACCAGTGTGGCCCTGGGAACCGTCCTACTGTTGCTTTATGGTGACATGAAGGCTTGATCCATTTCCTTTTTCCTGGCAGGGCGACTTGGCAGCGATGAAAGCTTAAAACCGGCATTTAGTGTCAAGAGCAGCCTGAACAAAAACCTTGTTAGCAGCAAGTCAGGCACTAATTAACCGGTATTAATTTGGCCTGGCAAGGAGACATCATTATAATACCCAACTAAGGGAGGGGGACAGCAGACAGCGTAACACACCGGTGCAACACTTTCCCCAACAGACACTCTGTAACCCAGTCAAAATATGGGGAACACTCGCATTCACTGCTTTTCTGGGAAAGAGGAATCATCGAAGAGTTTTATCAGGCCTCTGCGCTCCTTCAGGCCCCGACACGTCAGGAAATTTAGGACTTGGCAAGTCGGAGCCTGCTGAGTGACTTATTGCAGGATTCAGCAGTGATAAATTCTCACTAATGGTTTCAGAGGTTGAAAAAGTGTTCAGCTTTAAAGGGGCACAAGGAGAGAAATGAGAGGAATCAAATTTGTTTGTCTCAGCAATTTGGGGTTCACGGACTGGAAAGTAAGAGATGTAAACGGCAGATTATAAAAGTCTGATTTCAACAAAAAGGACAAATCCGATGATCTTTCGTTTTAAAGGTTAATTCTTGGACAGGATCAGCGTTGCCAAGTCCGCAGTTTTCCCGCAGAAATGAACTAGTTTTATACTGTTGCCACGATTTGTTATTTTTTAGTCTACGGGTTGAAGCAAAACACCCTGTTCCCCTGGAATGTGACCGAGGAGGACCCCTGAAACTCAATTAGGTTAGTTTTGAGCAGCAATTGGGCTGCTTTTGTTATGCAGATCTGGCAACCCTGTCCAGGATTCCCATTTGTAAATGAATTGTTTTTGAAAAGAAGTAGATTAATATAAAATAGTAAACAATATTATATTATATTATATTATATTTATGAATGCAGAAAAATTACTGATACACAATTTAGCCAAGGCAAGTTTATTTATATAGCACATTTCATACACAATGGTAATTCAAACTGCTTTACATAAAATAAAGTAAATTAATCATAAAAAATAATCACAACAATAAAAACAAGGAATTTAAAAACTTTTAAAATGTTAAAAAAGTTAAGAATAGAAAATGATTATACATAAAATACAGTGCAATATACTGTGAGTATACTGTAGTCTGTAAAAGAAAAAAGGCATAAATTAGGTAATAAGAAGCGATTCATACTTTATTGTAATAATTTGAAACATTAACCTTGGACTTGTGGCTCATCCTGCACCATTTATAACATCAGTAATTCCTCAAATCATGCTGATTTTAAGAGTGGGCTCTTGACTCGGCCCACCTTGCAACTCCTTAAAAGCACAATTGCGCATATATTCCTTACTGTGTTCTTGGAAAAGGTTTGCTTCTGGAGACAGTGAGGTGTCGTTGAAGGCACTCGTTGGCAGACGTCAGGGAAGGGAGTGTGGACTTCCCACGAAGCCTAAGTTTGGGCACTTTGCCAGCGGCGAAGATTATCTTTCCTCTCTCACAATGGCGAGAGCAATTCCTCCTCACTGAGAGATGTTAATTTAAAACGTCCTGTGGCAGAAGAATGACCCACGCTAGTTTGCAGCAATAAAGCTGATGTTCAACTTTTATTTCTCCTGAAAAGACAAAGGTCACGGTTACAGTTTTTACAAACACACACATGCACAATGTGCCTTTCAGCGGCAGCATCGGTGCAGTGTGAGGTGATATTTTGTGTAAAGGATGGTGTGGACCGCTGCCATGGGGGGTCTTCCCCAGGAACAATGCCAACAATTAAAATCAGATGTTACACAAGCACTTCGGCCTTGGGAAATCACACAGTATAAGCCAAAAGCGTTTGGGAAATACACACGGTAGTGCTCGTAGAGGAAAAGCACTATTTTGTTAGCGTGTTTGCTTATGTCGTTTTTAACGTATCCATTAAAGGCGGTCTGAATGCTCACAACAGTAACTGATGTTGCTCTGTTGATCCAGTGCTGGGGGGGGTTCGTCACTTATTTATTCTAGATGGTTCCCCTTTTATCAACACTAGAATATAGGGTGACTTTCTCTGCCTCGTATGTTCAAGACAATGTCTTCCATATAGGTCAGCGTGAACTAGCCTGATTAAAAAGTATCAATAAGTTCAGAGTTCATTTCTATAAAAAAAATACTTCAATGACATAAGGGCTTAATTTTGTCCATGACAATGAGGATGAGACAAAACTGCATTATTACAATAATTAAATGTATTTTAATGGCCCAAATTGGCCATTCATTACATTTTGGGAAATGTTGAGATTATATGAATAAACGTTTGAATAATGTTAAATGTTTAATGCTTAAAAATGTTTACATTTAATATTCAACTAATTTCATTTCAATTTAGATAGATAGATAGATAGATAGATGATAGATAGATAGATGACAGATAGATAGATAGATAGATAGATAGATAGATAGATAGATAGATAGATAGATAGATAGATAGATAGATAGATAGATAGATAGATAGATCAATCAATGGTATGTTTTAATTTAAATTTGTATAAATATAATATCTATCTATCTATCTATCTATCTATATATATATCTATATATATATATATATATATTTACCTGTAGGTTCTGCCAGAGAGCTGGTTAGGTTCTTCAGTTAGTCACTTAAAACTAAGGGGACAAAAGGTATTATTCTGTAATGGAAAAGTGCAGTAGATATGTATTCTGAAGAATATGTTTTAATTATAGGAGATGTTTCAAAAGTAATTTTTCTGCCTCACTTATTGCAGCATCACAGCCAATCACAGCATATCTGTATATCATGGAACTGCAAAAATGACTGCAAAATGCATGTGACTACATTTTTTCGGGGTTTTCTCTAGCATTCAATTATATTTTGTGAGCGAGTCCCAGCGAGCACCTTTTTTCCCACAGAGCACCAGGAGGTAAATTGGCAGAAATCCTGTAATCCACTGGAGGGGGATGGCAGGTCCACAATTACAGCAGGACTACCTTGGGAACCGAAAGTTGGCGAAGGCCTCGCCGGGACCATTGGGCTGTCAGCACCAGGAGAAATTAACTTACATCAAACACCGTACCTCACAAGCTTAGACATGTCCAGCACACAGTCACACAAAGAGAGAAGAGAGAGAGAGACATCAGACAGAGGAGGAGAACCAGAGAGAGAGAGAGAGAGAGGCAGGAAAAGACAAGGAGTTTAAACAAGGGAGAGAGAAAGAAACAGAGAGACAGGCAGGAAAATAGATAGAGATTAGGAGAGAGAGAAAAGACAATTGACAAAATCTGATTAGATATGATCCTTGTATAAAGGGTGTTTGACCTCCCTGATTCAAGAGCCATCCAAAATTAAAGATATTTTAAAACGTAATTTTGTTATGGCAAAGCTAAATTTATATATATATAAGGCGTCTAATTGTTCTAAAGCAACTTAATGCTTTCAAATTCACATATCTTTTTTTTTTTTTTTTAATAAAAAAAAAAATGGATAAATAAATACATAATAATAATAATAAATATGCTAACATCAGAATAACAAAAGAAAAAATATATTTTGAAAGCATTGCATGTACAATATTTAACCCTCATGTGATCCAGACAAGTCTAGTTTTTAGTATAATTTGTAGCGTCTGGACCAATCAGGTACACCATTTTTCATTTGATTTAACAAATCAATTATTCATTAGATTAACAAACATTCACAGACCCCTCACCCAATAAACATACTGGGTGCCAAGATGTCTGTGAACGAGGCCCAGGACCCTGGTCCCAATGGCAACCACGACACCTTTGCTAGACCAGATACATTTACGACCTAATGGCATGTTGAGAATTACCCCTCTCACTACAATTTCCATAGGAAAAACACAGAGCACAGTAGAAATGGACTCTTCTAATTAATCCATAGGAAAACCTTTCTTTGAATGAACACACATATCCTTCAGGTCATTGTGTATGTTATCTTTGAGATTTTATACTGTTTTATGCAGGCTTATGATGGAACCACTCGTTCCTGTCATCTTGCCTATATGTAATCCTACCATGTTTAGTATCTATGAATTCGCCTTCTGATGATCTAAACGAGCGTGTATATTATATGTTGGTACATAGGCAACATATTAGTGTCCTGAGAATCTTTAGTAATTTTGATTCAAGTTCCATATGCAAATTACCATGCAAATTACATTGCATGAGTTTATGACACAAAGGGTCATAAACTCCCCAGTATTTCCAAACAAAAAAATAACAGCGCTTATTAGTTCTAACAAGTAAGTTTTTGCTCAAAAACTAACCAAAATTAAAAATTATTTGTTTATAATGTCTGCACAGGAGAGATTTGGTGTTGTTTCAAAACAAAAGAAAATATATATCGGTATCTGCATCGGCTATATTAAGCAAGGACACATTAAACACTAGTGACAGTAAAGACATCTTTAATGTAACAAAATATTTCTATTTTAAACAAATGCTGTTCTTTTGAACTTTCTATTCATCAAAAAATCCTGAACAAAAGTACCACCACAAAAATATAGTACAACTGTTGTACATGCTTACATTGTACATTTCTTGAGACATGCTTCTTGAGCACAATTTCATCATAATGCTTTCTAATATGGACTAATGGCTGCTGGAAATTAAAACAAATTTTAAAACAAATTCAATTAAAAAATATATTAATATAGAAAACAGTTATCTTAAATTGTAATAGTATTTCACAGTATTACTGTTTTACCTGTATAAACCTGTTTAACCTAGATAAATGCAGCCTTGCTGATCATAAAATACTTCTTTCAGAAATATAAAAAATATATATAATACTTTATATACATATATATGTTATATAATAATATGTTATATTATTATATATGTTAATATTAAATAATCTTAAAATTAAAAATGAATCCACATTTTAATTAATTGGCTGAGGGAATGATTCATTGATTCACACACAGAGAAGGTCACTTGCTTTGTTTCTGAATGAATCAGTATTTTGAACGAATCGATTGAACAAATGAATCAATTACTTTGATATATCTAACTTGTTGCCACCTACTGATAATGTAATCTGCAGAAAGGCAAAACAGGCTCATTAATGTAGTCCATGCAACTTGTGTGCTACATTCCAAAAACAGCAGTCTGAACATAATTCAAAACATGTCCTTATCTATTTAACAACAGAAACATCACAGGTTTGGAAAGACATGAGGGTGAGGTTTAGTTAGAGCTTCTTCAGCAGAATGCACTGCAAACTGTAGCAGGTGGTTCTTATTCAGCCTTTACACTCTTTGATTATTCAAGAGTGCCGGACTCATACAGCGTTCTGTAGTTCATGGACCTGCACCTGTCAGCTGCTTATTAACACCAGTGCGTTTCTCTTAACCCAACAGTGTTGTATCGGCCGCCCCGGCTGCTCCCTCTGGCTGTGTTAGCCATGCACGTAAACAGCGCTGACATCAATTAGCCAAGAGATTGGCCAGAGGTCTAAAGCTCTGCTGCACATTAGCCAATTTATTTTCTGAAAAAGAAAGAAAGAGAGAATGTACACAATAAGCTTAAACGCTATCATCACTAGACCACATATAGTGAATATATGTAAACTGATAATGTACATTCAGAATTGAAACAAAGTCATAACCACATGATAAAATCAATATAAAACAGATTCATAACATTTAAGGGATAATTTACCCCAATATTAAAATTTGTTGAAAATGTACTCACCCTCAGGCCATCCAAGATATGAGTTTGTCTCTTCATCAGAACAGATTTGGAGAAATTTAGCATTACATTACATCACTTGCTCATCAATAGATCCTCTGCAGTAAATGGGTGCCGTCAGAATGAGTCCAAACAGCTGATAAAAACATCACAATAATCCACAAGTAATCCACACCATTCCAGTCCATCAAATAAATACCTTCTGAAGCGACATTATATAACATTAGTTAATAATATCACTGGGGTGTTTTTATCAGCTGTTTGAACTCTCATTCTGACCGTACCCATTCACTGCAGAGGATCCACTGTTGAGCAAGTGAGTACATTTTGGGTGAACTGTTAATTTAATTGGCATTAACTATTGGCAAAATTTTAGAAAGTCTGCATTATCTACAACTGTAGCATAATGACTACATTTGGTTATTTGTTAACATTAACACAATACAAACATTCATATTTTGGTGAAAGATTATGAAGACAACCATGTTTTCCTTGCAATAACGTGCACTTATGAATTGTGCACAATAAAACCCAGGACGATGTGATGTGATTTCATGTTGACTTTAAATGAAGCATGGTACTGGCTTTATTACGATGTAAACTCAACATATTCCAGATGCCTTCCTTCGCAGTTAAGCTGGCAATAATTCATAACCGCAATAAGTTAGTGACGGGTGCATATTTTCCGTGTAATTGATAATAAACAGGTTTTCCTGCCTTTTCACGGTTCGTTTCTTAGAGGGCATCCACACCCTGGTTGTGCCAATATTCATTTGGATAGCTGTGGTTTACTAGAGCTGCCTGCTAAACGTTCCTCATTCCTGGCCTTACCGTTCCAAGGTAATGGAGAATTGTTTATTTTCTGTGCTGCTGGACTGTGAAAACATCAGCACAGAACTGAGACAGTAGCCTGAGCAACATCACAATTAATTGATGACTATAAACAATGTGACATGTCTTGTTCGTGCATCGTACATCTTGAATATTTAGATACTGGACTGACATACATAAAAGTTAAGGTCTAGAAAATACTGATTTAACATTATTAATTTATAAATAAATCTAAATATATATATATATATATATATATATATATAATAGAGAGAGAGAGAGAGAGATATTCAAAATAATAATAATAAGACTGGGAATGTAATAAGTAAATAGGATCAATTTTGTGTTAAACTTACTAACAAATTTATATAAAATATGTGAAAATCATAAATCTTTTAGGTTTGTATGTATGTGTAAAACCTCTTAATAATGGCTGGAATACTAAGATTAATTATACATAGCACATGATTTCATGTTAACTTACAAAACGAAATAATAGTAATAATAATGATAATGTATAAATTATATATTGATATTAAATATAATATTTAAAATATATTCTCACTCTGTACAAGTAACATCTCTTGGCTGGAATACTGAGATGAATTACATATTGCACATCGTCTAGACTAAAGTAATTGGGCATTGAAAAACTGGTCTGGAATGGCACTTTAATACTTGCATTTTACAGCAAGTTAAATCACAAAACTGTTCAGTCTCACTCTGTAAAAAAAAATATGAAAAAAAAATATGCTCAGTCATAAATGTGGCTCAGCAATTTTTCTCCTATTTTTGAGGAATTAGTTCAGAGATGTAGGACTGGCACAGGACTGTTGGCTGGCACAAAACCCCTCGAGCCCAGAATAGTGGTGGTTTTTAATAACCATGTTCAAACTACGACGGTATGTTATTAAAGAAAATTACCTCTCCAGACCTTCCAATGGGCTGTTTGGGTGGGCAAGGGTGGCCACCCATGAATGAATGCATTTAAAACGACAGCCTGTTTATTCTGAAATGGAGGATGACTGTTTTACAGTGATGAATGAGTCTTTAAGAGAGCCTCATGCAGCTTCTGAGACTGGCACGTCTTCGCATTTGCAATTTGAAGAAGAGTGAACTGTGACGTTAGAGATGCAACACATGGCACACGTGATAATCTCGAAACTGCCTTTATTTGGCAGTAAACTGTGTTGGTTTTGGCTGTAAGAATTGGTACATGCCCTAAACTGAACCATCAGTCACTCAAGACAGTCCCAAGACTGAAATCAAGATAAAATCAAAATAACACTGGTTAGGGTAACAGTGTTATATTAAAGTTGGCCAGGCTGCAACTTAAGCTCAGCAATTCAGACTTACACTTTTTTACTCTTTGTTTTTGGGTCTCCTGGCCTGTGACGTAAAGCCACCAAACATACGTCGAGGGAGCAAATCCTGGATCAAATTCAGGAGCGAGAGATGACTTTCCCACCCACTTCCCTCCCTCCGGCGCAGCCCCACAATCGCCCGCCGCGGTCGAACTCCTGATTGAATGTGGCAGTTTAACGAGAGCGTTTCCTTGCAGACTACAATCCCAGTTCAGGAGGCCATGCAATCGCTTTCACAAGCCCTGTGGTTCATCCCATCCCATTTAGATTACAATCCTGAAAAATTGAGGTCACACCACAGAGAAATCCCATCCCTCCACAGAAGAGCGGAGAAAACCGTTCCTGTTTGAGTTGGGGAATGTTAGTGTCTGTGGAAATACGACTCTTAAATTAATGCTAATGGTAGTTCAATAATGTCATTATTCCATAAAAATAAAAGTTCCAAAAAGAGGTTTTCGCAGCAATGCCATAGCCATAGGAGAACCATTTTTGGTTCCCCAAAAGAACCTTTCAGTGAACAGTTCTTAAAAGAACCCTTTTTTCCCTTATTACGACGAATACTGGATGTTAAAGGTTCTTCATTGAACCACAGATGCCAATAAAGTACCCTTATTTTTAGGGGTGCACCATGGTACCTTTGGACTGCACATAAAAGATTCTTTAGAATATTAAAATGTTCTTCACATACAAAAAAAGCACTCTTCACATGCTGAAAAGTTATTTTGGGGAACCAAACATTTTTCTTTTATGGCAAGGCTGTGAATACCCCTGTAAGAGTATAAAGAAAGGACCGCCGTTTCGCCAAGGTTCGGGTTTAGAAGTGACAGGTAGGTGGAGTGCGAGATGCTGAGACTGCAGTCATACCTGGGCGTATTTGCTCAACAAGCCCCTGATGACAGACTGGGCTCAGGGAACAATAGTTCCCTTGCAGCTCCTTATCGCGGGGGTATGTACCACTGGGAACCTGCCACAGGAGCGACCCATGTAAGCTGAAGCTACGGCGCTGGATTTCCAAGTGGGTCAGCAGCCAGGAGACAGAGCAGCCAAACCCAGAACTGCCTCCATCTCTAGGACGAGGGGGCAAGGCATGGGGAGACTCAACCATGAGCAAGACTCTTGTTAAACGTGAACTCCTGTCTTATCCCTGTTGGAAAACTCCCAAAAAGCCATCAAAAACATCCTTCTGAGGCTCTAAAATTCAGTTGAAGAGTTTATCCATCATTCTATACTATTTACAGCAGCATCAGCGGGTTAGTCATGCGCCGTACGCCATTGGTATCGTCGATAAAAACACGACTGCAGGTATGTCCGTCACCACAGGTACCTGGAGGTTTGGAAACACTCTCATCATTGAGTGAGCTCTTCTAATCCTCTGGTACCTCGGAGGGGGCCAAAACACTCAATCCCTCTTCTGTGTTGGCCAGTGGGATTTCCCTCTTTAATTAATTCAGGATTTGTAGAGAGTGCAGAGGTCAGATGTGAGGAGAGACGCAGGATTGATTTTCTCTTGTAAGATGTTGAGGCCTATTGTGTGCCGTGCTTAAAGGGGGGAAATGCATGCTTGTACGTTACATGTTTGGGAAGACGTAAACGCATAAAAGTCTTCTCAAATACTCAACCGGTTAATGGAGTTGTAAAAAATAATGACTAGGTGGCTTCATCACTTTAACTGTCAGGTCGAAGTAAACCGGTTGTCCTGCCCAAAACTGTCAATTCTGCAATGTTGGGATGCTGAAAAAAAACAGAGCAACAGTGGTTACACTTTCCATAGAAATGAACGTGCAAAAGGTTTATCTTTAAGGTTTATGCCATCAAACTGGCATAAGATAAAGTATTTTATCATTTAAAAAGTACATAAGTTGTTAAAATCAAAATGGAGCATTCTTCTGACATTCTTAAAAAGTTTTCTCTTTATTTTTGTATATTTAAAAAAAAAAAGGAAAGTTGGTCACACTTTATTTTAAGATCCAATTCTTGCTATTAACAAATCATTAACTGCATCTTTTGCCTCAATAAACTCCTAATGTGCTGCTTAGTAAGGTAGTTGTTAAGTTTAGTTATTGGGTAGGGTTAGGGATGTAGAATAGGGTCATGCTAAATATGTGCTTTATAAGTAATAAACAGCCAATATGCTAGTAATATGCATGCTAATAAGCAACTAGTTAATAGTGAGAATTGGTCCCTATATTAAAGCGTTACCGAAGAGTTCCTCAACACATTTTCCTAAATAATATATTTTGAATTTGTTTTCATTTTATGCAACTAAAAAGGACAGAACTAAATTCTAACTCTACACTAAATACTTTTCCAAGTTCAGCCTTCATTTAAAATATCAGACGCATAAGAGTCATTTACTCTTAAATCGGACTACATGGTTTTGAATCACTAAAAAGAAACAGGCTTATAACAAGAGTAATTTACTTGTGAATCAAATGCATGGCATGTTTTTATTCACTAAAAGATCCAGCTCATAAGTCAGTTAGTGAATCGAGTGACTAGTGAATTTGATTCACTAAAAGGAACCAGCTCGCAAGAGTCATTTTTTGTATAATTCTGAAAATATAACGTAAATCAAAACATCCAGCAAGATAACACTTGATTGAGCACACTCTGCATTAAATACATTTAAAGAGAACATACAAAAAACAGAACATATAATCCAACCCCACCTTTTGCTTTATGTAATTGCTTCCTGTTTATCTGACCCATGTTGCCCTTCGCTCTTGCTTCCCTGAAACATCAGACAATGTTAAGGTCAGAGGTCAAAGCTATCAAGGGCACGTGCAGAACGATACTGTTGGTCTTCTAGAAAATTGAGCCAAAGATCACAGGGTTAGTTCTTGGAAAGACTCAGTCAGCGTACCAACCACATCTTGATAAATACAGTGATTTATGGTGTTAATGAGTAGCTGGTAATTTAAGTATGAGCAGGTGTGTTGAGGTTACAATATTATTTATTTAATGGCTCTGCTTACTTTGACAATTGTGGTTAGTTAACTCTGAAATTCATAGTTCACCACGCAGGATATTAATTAGAGGTGTTTAATGTAAGATTTAGTCATGTTAGAGATTTAAACAAACCCTAAGTATTGAATTTAAGAATATAATCTGCCTTGTGCTTGAATAAAACTTTCAATTATGCTATTTATGGAGGCAAATTGCGATATTTACAGTTTTACAGTAAGTGATCAGACTTTTGACAGAAGAGATCTGGACCACAGGAGAGATGAGCTAAAGCTCTCTAAATCATATCAGGCAGCCCTAAATTATTTTTTGCTCTCCCACATTTCAGGTGTTTTGTTTGTTTGTTTTTGTCATGTCCTAAAAAAGCCCTTGTTAGATATTTTTGCTGACTGATACATTACCTTGGGCTTACGATCCCTGCCCTGCGGGACATAATGATTCATACTGATGGAGGGCAGAGTTACTGCTGTTTGGAGAGCTCTCTCTAGTCAAATATGAGCCCAGCCAGATCCACTCACACAAGTCACAGAGATTTATGGGAAGTTTGCCAGTGTTGTGACACTTAGGAAAGTGTTTAAATTATCAGTCATGCTCATAAACATGTAGTTATTGATATATTTTTCTACTCATTCTCTTATAGGCAGAGAATAGAAATGGCCTCAAATCAGTTATTCAAAAATAATTCAAACAAAAACATTGTACATTTAATTTTGAGATTTATTAGTGTGTGAAACCACTTAAACAATATATGTACTTGAGTCTTTGGCCAGAAATGATGGGTGGAAACAATTTATATTAATTTCATTCTTATTCATCATATAACCTTTCATATATAAAATGCACTCAAAAGGAAGTTTACTTAATTCAGATATGGAATTAATTATTTTAGTTATTAAACGGTGTGTTTTCATCATTAAATAAAATATTTAGGGAAGCCAAATCAGAAATAATATTTGGAAAAAATTGGTTATTACATATCTTGTGGATATATCAAAATTAATTTATATTTTATCATTATTATTTATAACAGTGAAAAGTAGAATATTAGAAAGAGTCCTTCTTGCTTTTGTGACTATATTATTTCAATTTTCCATTATTTCATATTTTTAATGAATTAATTTTAATTTATATTTATTTAATAAATAACTCATTCATGCCACATACTCATGATTTTATCTTGATTTCAGTCTTGGGACTGTCTTGAGTGATAAATATAAGTCACATGATATTTCAAAAATCATTCTAATATGCTGATTTGCTGCACAAGAAACATTTCATATTATTATCAATGTTAAAAACTGTTGTGCTGCTTCATATTTTTGTGGAAGCTGTGATATATATATTTTTTCAGGACTCTTTGATGAATAGCATTTATTGGAAATCTTTTGTAACATTATAAATATATTAACTGACCAGTTTAATGTGTCCTTACTAAATAAAATTAGCATTGACGTCTAAAAAAAATCATACTGACCCCGAACTTTTGAACGGTAGTGAACTATATTTTTTGCATTATAATTTATTTAGCATACACTATATCCAGAACAATATTTGGAATCAATTTATATTTTAATATGTATAATATGTATACGAAAGGTACGTTTTTTTTTTCTCAAAACATTTTTTGTATAGAGGCCAGTTTGAATGAATGACATGAACTGCTTACTGTTAGTGCAAAACAGGAAGTAGATGTGTGTCTGGAAGAAAACAGGTGATCATGGACGTTCGGGGAGTGCAGGAATGTTTGCAGGGCAGTAATTGGGAGATAAGATCAGCGAAAGGGGCCAAGGCGCTGAGAGACAAACAGTGAGGAGATGAAGCTTGAATTAGAATCACCCATGCAGGCAAGTGCGGGGAGATTGGGAGAGAAAGGGAGGGGAAAAAAGCACATCCACAGGTTTGGGAACGGCTTTCTTTAGCTCATTATTCATTCCCCTGTGACATCACAGGTGCATCACACCTCAAAACTACTGCTGTGATGATCGAGCTCACTTAAGAGGGATCATCTCCACCTGTCTTCACTGCGCTACCTTTAAGAAATGAATATATGTTTTTACAGCTGAGGAGCTGTTCGTTGGAAATCCTCAAGATATATAAACCATAAATTACTGTCAGCACCTCCTGTGGGTTGTGAAAGCCACTTACGGTCTTTATTCACACCTGCTCTAGTATTCCTTTCACTACCTCTCATGCCTTCTATCACTAAATCATACATTTGGGAGGCAATAAAAACTATGTCTTCAATCCCAAAGGGCTAAATAAATTCCTGAGTACGGCTCAGAAGAAAATCCTTTTTTTGTCTAGGAAATAATGGAGTCACACTAAGCGTGATACTAAAAAGTGAATCACAACTTTCTGCAAAGATTTGAACACTCACAGTTGACTAGCAACCTGCTAAGTAAACTATGGAGGCTTGTTTCTGCCATGGAATATAAAAATGTAAATTATTTAGAGAATTTATATCTCGTGATTGCAAGTTATAAACTCGTAAATGCAAGTTTACATCTCACAATTCTGACTTTTTATGTTGCAGTTTATGTCTCACAATTTAGACTTTTCTCCTCAGAAGTCTAAGTTTATATCTTGCCTATATCTTAAACATTTTAGAGTTTATCTCTCATAATTATGACTTTTTTTCTCACAGTTTTGAGAGTTTTGTGAGGCTCTCAAAATTACATTTTTCATTTTTTTTATCCTGTGGTGGAAACAAGCTTCCACAGAAAACTATTCCCCCCTCAAAACATAGTGGAAACAAAATTTCTTTCAGTTGTTTCAGACACTGTTAATTTTAAAACTACAGAGAATACAGATATGCAATATCTGCATACTGAATTGCGATTGGTCTTCACCCGTGCCTTTATTTCCTTACTGAATTGTGATTGCTGGTGTTTTTCTTTCTTGCACACTGTATATGCTGCATTTAAAAGGCACTAAACAGAAAACAAACTGCATGACAGATGATAGTAGCAACAGCTGTTCTGATGATATTTCACATACTGTATGCCGAACCATAGTCTCAAACCTAAGATCACCTACACAGAACATTTGTTATTGTTTAGTCTTACATCAATACTGTAAAAAATTGGCCCCCTCCTCCCTACAAACACTGAAAATGACGCATGTGAATTAAGGGTCATGGCGTTTGACACTGGCACTGTGTGGTCCCGTGTTCAGTTTCACCTCAGTCAAAGATTTACATTTATGAAACCTGATGCTCAGCACAAACCCTCTGGTGGCTGGGGGAACCTGTGGCCCATGCCGAAAAAATCCAATCTCTCTGACTGGAGCAGATGCACAGTGCTGTTCTTAAATGGATCCTGACTTATAATGCGTAGACCTTGAAACTGGCCAACTGTGAGACGCCTACACACCGCCGTTTACAACATGTGTGGAACCTGAGAGCCAAAAATCTGAACGTATGCCGAAACACTGTTTGGGAAGGTGAGAGGCTGGAAATGATGTGGAAAACTGTCAGGTGGCCATATCGTTACCTGGGAAGAAGGCAGAGCTGAAATATTTGTGTTAATCCCAGCTCATGCGAGTCCCGGATCAGGTTTCCGTGAGATTGCATATAGGCCCTTCTTTGGCTGAAATATCAGAATCCTGTAATGAGTAATAATGAGTAGGTGCTACAGCACTCAAAACAACATATTTAAACATAAATAAGCACTTAATGCTGAATGACCTAAAGGTTCCCCAAGTAAAAATTCCATTCATTCTCTCCATAGAGAAACTTGTTTTTAGATATATCATCTGAACCTTTTAGTACAGACTCAGCATAAGCTCCTGAGGTGTTGTAAAAGCCTAAATTCTTGTGAAGAACTACACCATCCATAATCCAGAAGACAGATCCACCAATCAGAGAAGTTGTTGTTAGTATGGAAACCAGAATAGTGTGTGTGTGTGTGTGTGTGTGTGTGTGTGTTGTTAGTTTTGAAAATAGAGTAGAGTGTGTGTGTGTGTGTGTGTGTGTGTGTGTGTGTGTGTGTGTGTGTGTGTGTGCTTGCGTTTCATGTAATGCAGGGATTCCCCAAACATTTTTGTCAGGCAAACATAAACCCTTAAAATAAAATATTTACTAAAATATCTCTGAGGAAGTTAAGGAATGTTTAAAGTTCTGTGATTTGGTTTAATGGTCACATTGCAGGTAAAGAAAGTATTGATATTTTTAGTGTTCAAGTGTTTATTTGACATTTTCAGAATTAATTATTAGTTTTTATCTACTCACAAACCCACTGTAGTTCTTACATTTCCCAGTTTGGGAAACCCTGACGTAATGCAATGTTTAATGCATATATATATATATATATATATATATATGCATTAAACAGAGAGTTAATATATATATAATTCCCTTTCTTTATGCCTTTTTCTATTAATATGGTACATTTACTCATAAGTTTAAAATGTAGATTTTTTTTAAGTTGTCAGATAACCTAAAATGAGTAACATATATTATGTTTGTTTTGTTTCTATATATGAAATAAAAAATGATACGTTTATTGTAGTATTTTAATTTTATTGCAAAATATTTATATAAATACAATTTACATATAAAACAAAGATGAATAAATATATATATATATATATATGTGTGTGTGTGTGTGTGTGTGTGTGTCTTCTGCATTTACTGTACAGGTACCATATGTTTGATGTTAACAGTATAAGAGAAAAACTGCCGTCATTTACTCAATGGTTCTGTTGCAGGTCTTGTGTTTATTTTCAAGCAGAGCTTCCCTAAAAACATGAGCATGTCACATCAATCTGTCTCTTCACAGGTTAAATGTGTATCTAACTGAGGAATTGTCCACTTTTCAGGGCTTTAATGGTTTTTGTGCACCCTCAGGAGTGTCCTCATGTGAAAGGGCCTTTCTTCTAGTTTTACCTCCCATGATCCTCTCCTGGCCTGCGGCTGCCTGACCCACACAGAGAGCTGGGTTTATTTGTGTGGCCTGCCTGGAGTGTTAAAATATCTTATTGTCTCCCTGTAGGGGGAATGCCGATAGACACCTCTACCCCGATTTCCCAATTTGTTTTACATTTGTTGAGACTCTGGTTCACATAATGGGCCTGATACACTTTAAATGTGTTTATTGTCAGACAGAAATGTGCCTGTGCCATGTTGTGATAGCATGAGCAATCTAAACAAACCCTTGCAGACATGGCAAGGGGAAGAGATTCAGGTGTTTCATGCCAAATAACTCATAAAATTAAGTACCTCTAAAATGAAGTCATTTGAAATAATAATTCGGTTTCACTTTATTTTGATGGTCCCTTTAATACATTCTGTTGACTATAAGTAACATTGCACCTTCATATTTACTAACTCTCATTAGAGTGTTAGTAAAGTATTAGTAGACTGGTAGGGTTAGGGCTAGAATAAGTTGACATGTACTTGCAAAGTTACTTGTAGACAGTAGAAACTCTGTGGGGATCCATCACCATAAAGAGTTAGCTGATATTAAGCAGACAGTCTACTAATACTCTAATGAGAGTTAGTAGACATGTAGGTGCAACATTAATTATTGTCAACAGAATGTTCAAAAGGGACCATCAAAATAAAGTGTTACCAATAATTCAATAAACCACGGGAACAAAATATCTTTGGTTAACAATAACAATAATAAATACAGATTCAACCAATGACTTCATAAAATAAACCTTCTAGACAAACTTTTTCTTTATTATGCTTTTCAAACTCATTTCACATATTTTTTACATTTTACATATAAGTAAAAAAAAAACAATATTATTTTGAATAACATTTTTGAATACAATTTCATATATGATCTATATATATATATATATATATATATACACACACACACACACACACACACACACACACACACACACACACACACACAGACACATTTATAAAATGTTAATATAATTAAAGTGTTTTTTTCACATCAAAATTACTTTCTGAAATATTTTATATATAGAAACAATATAAATAATATATCTAGGGTTAATTGAAGAATGTTTTATGTATGAAGACAATGAATGAGAAATGAACAATGTCAAATTGATTTCTGTGGTAACCAACATTATGCCATTATGCTGTCAATAGAGCTTGAGAACTTGAGCCTGAAACATTCCTTGAAGACGTTGCATTTACATCTAATGTATGTGAACCTGTCGACCCCGTTAGGTTAACAGAAGCTTTACTAAGCACAGACCAACTCCTTTGTGTGGGCTAATTACACTCGCACTGTCTACAAAACAGCACCTTCATTTTTCATCTGATGAGCTGTTCATACCTGTCTGACATTGACCACCTTCAAGGGTCCTGCTGATCCTCCTTCCCACCTATTGATGGCTAAACAGATAAACAGAAATATTTCAAAACTTTGCAATGTGTAAAAACTGTGATTCTCTTTCTGATAATCGAGGTATGATCAGAAGGTATGATCTGCATCTTGAAAAAAAAATGCTTATGATTTGTTTACATCATATAATAGTGTAAATATGAATAAAATAACAAAAGCGGTAAAATGTAAAAAAAA
>NW_015506200.1:313416-319274 GCF_001515645.1 Sinocyclocheilus grahami | reverse complement strand
CCTTTGTTCTCATATTGCTATACTTTATTCTCATAATTTTGACTTTATTCTCAAAATATTACGACTTTATGCTTGTAATATTCTTCTTATTATTATTTTTTCACATTGCACTAAAACACAGTCAAATAGTTCTGATTTCAAAACAGCAAATAAAACTTTACATTTTTGATTTTCCCTCTCAGAAAGCTAACACTGAAGACTAAATATATAAGTACGTAAGCACACAGTATAACAATAGTGATTTCTTGGCCTTTCTCTAAAGCGGTGTCATATTAATGCATAAAAGGAACCTTTTTTTGCAACCTGATTCATTCCTTTGCCAGTCTTTAGCATGTAAACATCGTGGCAGACAGTTCAAACTGAAGCATCTCCTCACGCTGTTGTCTAAACAGGGATGTGACTCCGACTCTATGAAAGGCTGAAGCCCCAGGCCCCGCTTAGCTTTACCACACTGTTCAAGTGTAACCTCACGCTGACCCTTGACCTGCCGGGTGCAAATACGTCCCTCCTCTCTCCCTGACATCACTCATGCCCCTTGACAAATCAGTCATGTTTCACCAACCGCCTGCAGACCCAAAACACACATCAGCTCACTGGAGATCCTGCAGAGGTGTGATGAAATGAGACGCCATTGCTGAATGGATCTCAAAAGAGCAGAAAGGAAGCTGGCGAAGGCACCACAAACAGGCTCTGGAAGTCGTCGCCTGGGGATGTTTCAACGTCCTGGGTGGCGACGTCTCTGGTGGCGACCGGAGCGCCATTAGGGAACGTAGCGAAGCAAAGAAACAGCGCCTGGAGCGAGAGCTGCCATGTTATCCTGTCCGGTTGAAATGCATTAGACTCATTGGGTTTCAAAGTGAAATGCAAGATACATTTCGAGTTAGCAGGCCCACCCAAAAACTATACGTAAGCCCTTCTGTTGCCCCAAAGAAAAATGTCCGAAACATACTCATAGGCAAGTTTATAAACACACAATGGTTCTAGCTACGAAACTCGATTCTGTGCCAAATTCATAAATCGATGTTAAGTACGCATTGCATTCTCAGTCTTGCCACAAGGGTGCTGTCATTAGCACAAACTTTCTTCTTCTACACTAGTTTGAAGAGAATCTTGCAATAACTGACACTTTAAATCAGTGTTTCAAGAAACAACAACAAAAAAATGGAACAAAAAACAGATAAAGACAAACGTTTCGGCAATAGGGATTTCGCCTAGGGCGTCAAATTGGTTAGAAATTTAGAATATAGAATAGAATAGAATCTAGCCACCTAAAAAATTGAATATCTGGTTTATTAACAGATAAATTTGAATTCTATCACCCCCTTGAGTGCTAAGGTTTTTTACTGCAAATAAGTCTCTTATAAACTTAGTCAAGGTTGCATTTATTTGATCAAATATACAGTAAAAACAGTAATATTGTGAAATATATTTATTGGAAATGTCAAATGTTGATGTTGAAATGACCGAATGTACCCATTTTTTTGACAAAGCTTAGCCTTCAGATGGAGCACTGGAATGCGTTTTCATATGTCATGTAATTTTCATAATTTTATATTTCTTAATTCAAACAAAACGTACCACATTTATGTGTCCCTATAGATGCTTTCTTATAACTTGACTTGATAGCATGCATTCTGAAATATAACTTGGCATATTAGTTTATCTACTTGACAGGATATCTTAAGTCTAAAAAAAGTGTCACAGTTGCATAAAGTATATTTCTGGCCCAGCTATTCAAATAAATGTAGTCAGTCCTGTAGACGACAATAAAAACAACAACAGTGGTTTGGCTCTCAGAATCATCTCTGTACACTCTTTCCCAGATGTCTCGCAAATCATTATGCTTTCCTATCCTGTGCTAATCATGTGGGTGCCATGTCAGGAAAAAGTCCTGAAATGAGCGTCTGCCCAAGAATGCTTGCCACAAACCGTGATTTTTTGCGCATTTCGCCGCATTCCAGAATGCTAACAAGCGGAAGGAGCTCCTCACAGTTTTCAGCTATAATAGATGGAAAAAAACGGCCTGTGGTGTAAGCATTATCCCCAAGACAGCAGTTTGGAGGGCGACCGCAATGCTGCAGTGAAGCCCTGCACAGTCGTTTACTTTTAACAAGTCACCGAGACAGGGAGACCATTAAGATCGATACGCAGTCAAAACATCAGCGAGGTCTTGCAACCTAATGCACTCTCAACCCTGAGAAGAGATAGCGCCCGAGGGTGCCGTTACAGAACAAGAGAGAGAGGAAATTCCACGTGGAAAACTGAGTGTGGACTCACAAAAGAGACTCTAAGAGCTATCTGGACATCACATCACACACCTGCACTGACACTGTCGGATGAGTACAATATTTGAACTGAGTTAAGCTGGAAATTGACACTAACTAGCAACACTGACACTATTATTGAATTGAATCCATATCGAACTGACTTGAGCTGAATAATGACACCATTGTCTTTTGTAGAGCTGCTTATATACTGAAGCTATACTGAATTAGTTTCATAATTGATGAACTTTGCAATACTGACACTGTTATTGAACTGAATTGAATCAACATTGAACTGACCTATATCAAGAGTCATATTGCTATATATGTTACTGTGACGAGAGGGGCGGGGCCGAGAGCCGTGAGGGGCTGTCGCGCTGTTTTGTGTTTATTTTATTATTAAAGTTTTGTTAAAATTTTCGCCAGTTCCCGCCTCCTTCTTCCTGATCTACGAACTGTGTTACAGTTACCTAAAAGGTTACCTATATCTCTGGGTAGATGAATATATAAGTTTGTGACATACAGTATATAAAACCCCACAGTACAATGTGTACATATGTACATATGTTAAAGATATCTATATGATGATGATTTTTAAACGGTATGATGCAACCATATATGTCAACAATATACATTATATTTTATTTATATATGCAAATTTAAACACATATTCCAAAAAATGTTTGTATACAGTATGTATATATACTGTACGTACATATATAAGTGTATATATATATGTGACCCTGGACCACAAAACCAGTCTTAAGTCGCATGGGTATATTTGTAGCAATAGCCAAAAATACATTGTATGGGTCAACATTATTGATTTTTCTTTTATGCCAAAAATCATTAGGATATTAATTAAAGATCATGTTTCATGAAGATATTTAGTAAATGTCCTACTGTCAATATATTAAACTTAATTTTTGATTAGTAATATGCATTGCTAAGAACTTCATTTGGACAATTTTAAAGGCGATTTTCTCAATATTTAGATTTTTTTATTATAATTTTTATGATCATTAGTTATAGATTTTAATATAGATTTTTTTTATATAGATTAATTTGACAATATATTACATATATGAAAATGTAATAAATGTACATATATTACATTTGCATATGGAAGCTGTGCTGAATAAAGGCACGATTGCATCTGTAGAGCTGCTTATAGCTGAATTGAATTTGTTTCATAATTAACTTTGCACAGTTATTAAACTGATTCAATCAACACTGAACTAAACTGAGCTGATTAATGGCACTTTGAATCTTCTGTAGGGCTGCTTAACAGCTAAAATTAAATGTGTTTCATAATTAATGAATTTCATTTTACATTAACACTGTTATGTCCCTGTTTATTAATGTGAAGCTGCTTTGAAACAATCTGTATTGATTAAAGAGCTATATAAATACATTTGACTTGACTTGACCTGCAAACCAGCTACAAACTTAACATCAAGCCTAACAGCAACTTTAAAACACATCAAAGGAATAGTTCACCAAATAATTAAAATCATTTACTCGCCATCATATCAGTCTAAGCCCCTTTGACTTTCTGTTCGCCATCGAACACAAAAGGAGATGTTTGGAAGGATGTTCATGCTGCACTTTTTCATACAATTTAAAGGGTGACCATTGACACACTCTGTTAGTATCATAAAAGTAGTCCATTCAAGTCTTCTGAAGTCATACGATAGGTTTACGAATGGAACAGACTGACATTTATGTCGATATTCACTGAAATGATTTATGATTTATGTCAACCTTTGTTGGTGTGGTAAATTTGAATATACTATACTGAGTACATTGAATATAAACTGAATATATGACAAATGAAGTTTGAGAGTAGTGGCAGAGAAGTAACAGTGGTAAATGAGCTGAATTTCATTCTGAACTATTACATTTATAACAATGGTTTTAATAATACACATCCATATTTTCCCAGCAGATGCCACTCTAGGCAAATGGTCCCAGTCATACAGTATTAAAAAAAGAAAACGGCCCTCTGGGAGAGAACAAATAATCATTCCACTAATAATATAACAAATGAACAAAATACTTTTACTTTCTGAATCAGTGATGTCAGTGCCTTCGTAACAGACTTACACATTCTCATCTGCTAAATATTTGTGTCTTTTAACACTATCTAACACCACACTTCCACAAGTTTTTATTACTTTTTTTTTATTCAGCAACCCTTTTCTGGAAGGGTATAGAAACTAGACTTTTACACTTTCTTAAAAAAATGTGATCATCCATGCAAAAGTCATTGCATAATGCTAGAATGTGTGGTCAGATTAATTTTTTGGAAAGAAATTAATACTTTTATTAAGCAAGAATGCATTAAATTGATCACCAATACAGTAAAGACATTAATAATGTTACACACGATTTCTATTTCAAATAAATGCTGTTCTTTTGAACTTGATCAAAAAATCCTGAAAAAAAGAATCACGGTTTACTCAAAAATATTACGCTGAACAATGGTTTTCAACATGGATAGAAATAATAAATGTTTCTTGAGCAGTAAATTCAGCATATAAGAGTGATTTCTGAAGGGTCATGTGACACTGAATGATCCTGAAAATTCAGCTTTGATCACTGGAATAAACTGCATTTTAAAATATATTCAAATAGAAAACAGTTCATTAAAATTGTATATATATTTTACAGTGTAACTGTATTTTTTGATCAAATACATGCAGCCTTAGTAAACATAAGAGTCTTCTTTCAAAAACATTAACAATATCTTACAAACCGTATTCATTATGAGCAACAGTAACAGTGATGCTTTCCGTGGAAATAATCAAACATTTTATTCACTTATTACCTAATTTCCTGAACATCAATACTGATAATAACAGAAAAACATGTGCAATGTTCATAGCTGAAAACAAAGATCTTCTAGGATGTCCCATAATCGCTCATTGCCAGGAATTTGAAACATGACACTAGAAATATAGCAGCATCTTTTAAGCGTTCTGTGCTGAACTTCTGCCACTTCTTTGAGTCACTGGTTACTCACCGCATTTGCTCAACTCAGCAGGATCTTTGCTAGTTAAAGTCATTGCCATTGTAATTTATATAGTCTTGTTATCTTAAGTGATTGTTGCTTTAAGCCTCTCACTTGAGCAGATGTGAAAATTAGACTTCCCGCTCGTGCTGAGAGGCATGTTGTTGGACCTGCTTCTTGTTGGCTGCTCCTCTGCTCGGCGCTGAAAGGAAAGTGGGAAGACAGATAAAAATAAGCAAAACAATTAGCACGGCCAAAAGCTCCTGTGTGAACATCGAGAGCGATTCAAGATTAGCAGTCAAAGTGCAAGAGTTCATCGGGGGCGTGCTGAAACCGCGCTACACCAGATCCCCCGAAATAAACATCTTGGATATCCAGAATGATTTTTTCGAAATATAAATAATGAGTTTTATTACATGTTAACTGGAAAGAGTGTGGAGAATGTCTCTAATGAAACGCAGAGAGATAAAATAAGCAATGGGTTTTATGTTTGTTATTCATCAAATTGGTTTAATTGTTTCATGCAATTTCGTTCAACAAACCCTTGTTTGTTCCTCTCCGACAATAATGCTGCATTTTGT
>NW_015506200.1:288416-308416 GCF_001515645.1 Sinocyclocheilus grahami | reverse complement strand
TGCAAAAGTACTATGTTCCCCAGTGAAACTTTGCGTTATCTCGCAAAACATTTTTTCTAGTGCAAAAGTACTATGTTCCCCAGTGAAACTTTGCGTTATCTCGTAAAACAGTTTTTCTAGTGCAAAAGGGTTGTGTTCCCCAGAGAAACTGGCATTATCTCGTAAAACTGTTTTTTTTATAGAGCAAAAGTGTTGTGTTCCTCAGAGAAACTTTGCGTTATCTCGTAAAACAGTTTTTCTAGTGCAAAAGGGTTGTGTTCCCCAGAGAAACTTTGCATTATCTTGCAAAACATTTGCATTCTAGAACAATAGTGTTGTGTTCCCCAGAGAAACTTTGCATTATCTCGAAAAACTGTTTTTCTAGCTCAAAAGTGTTGTGTTCCCCAGAGAAACTTTGCGTTATCTCGTAAAACTGTTTTTCTAGGGCAAAAGTGTTGTGTTCCCCAGAGAAACTTTGCATTATCTTGCAAAACATTTGCATTCTAGAACAATAGTGTTGTGTTCCCCAGAGAAACTTTGCATTATCTTGCAAAACATTTGCATTCTAGAACAATAGTGTTGTGTTCCCCAGAGAAACTTTGCATTATCTTGCAAAACATTTGCATTCTAGAACAATAGTGTTGTGTTCCCCAGAGAAACTTTGCATTATCTTGCAAAACATTTGCATTCTAGAACAATAGTGTTGTGTTCCCCAGAGAAACTTTGCATTATCTTGCAAAACATTTGCATTCTAGAACAATAGTGTTGTGTTCCCCAGAGAAACTTTGCATTATCTTGCAAAACATTTGCATTCTAGAACAATAGTGTTGTGTTCCCCAGAGAAACTTTGCATTATCTTGCAAAACATTTGCATTCTAGAACAATAGTGTTGTGTTCCCCAGAGAAACTTTGCATTATCTTGCAAAACATTTGCATTCTAGAACAATAGTGTTGTGTTCCCCAGAGAAACTTTGCATTATCTTGCAAAACATTTGCATTCTAGAACAATAGTGTTGTGTTCCCCAGAGAAACTTTGCATTATCTTGCAAAACATTTGCATTCTAGAACAATAGTGTTGTGTTCCCCAGAGAAACTTTGCATTATCTTGCAAAACATTTGCATTCTAGAACAATAGTGTTGTGTTCCCCAGAGAAACTGGCATTATCTCGTAAAACAGTTCTTCTCGAGCAAAAGTGTTGTGTTCGCCAGAGAACCTTTGCATTATCTCGTAAAACTGTTTTTCTAGGGCAAAAGTGTTGTGTTCCCCAGAGAAACTTTGCATTATTTCGAAAAACTGTTTTTCTAGCTCAAAAGTGTTGTGTTCCCCAGAGAACCTTTGCGTTATCTCGTAAAACAGTTTTTCTAGTGCAAAAGTGTTGTGTTCCCCAGAGAAACTTTGCATTATCTTGTAAAACAGTGTTTTTTCTAGAGCTAAAGTGTTGTGTTCCCCAGAGAAACTTTGCATTATCTTGTAAAACAGTGTTTTTTCTAGAGCTAAAGTGTTGTGTTCCCCAGAGAAACTTTGCATTATCTTGTAAAACAGTGTTTTTTCTAGAGCTAAAGTGTTGTGTTCCCCAGAGAAACTTTGCATTATCTTGTAAAACAGTGTTTTTTCTAGAGCTAAAGTGTTGTGTTCCCCAGAGAAACTTTGCATTATCTTGTAAAACAGTGTTTTTTCTAGAGCTAAAGTGTTGTGTTCCCCAGAGAAACTTTGCATTATCTTGTAAAACAGTGTTTTTTCTAGAGCTAAAGTGTTGTGTTCCCCAGAGAAACTTTGCATTATCTTGTAAAACAGTGTTTTTTCTAGAGCTAAAGTGTTGTGTTCCCCAGAGAAACTTTGCATTATCTTGTAAAACAGTGTTTTTTCTAGAGCTAAAGTGTTGTGTTCCCCAGAGAAACTTTGCATTATCTTGTAAAACAGTGTTTTTTCTAGAGCTAAAGTGTTGTGTTCCCCAGAGAAACTTTGCATTATCTTGTAAAACAGTGTTTTTTCTAGAGCTAAAGTGTTGTGTTCCCCAGAGAAACTTTGCATTATCTTGTAAAACAGTGTTTTTTCTAGAGCTAAAGTGTTGTGTTCCCCAGAGAAACTTTGCATTATCTTGTAAAACAGTGTTTTTTCTAGAGCTAAAGTGTTGTGTTCCCCAGAGAAACTTTGCATTATCTTGTAAAACAGTGTTTTTTCTAGAGCTAAAGTGTTGTGTTCCCCAGAGAAACTTTGCATTATCTTGTAAAACAGTGTTTTTTCTAGAGCTAAAGTGTTGTGTTCCCCAGAGAAACTTTGCATTATCTTGTAAAACAGTGTTTTTTCTAGAGCTAAAGTGTTGTGTTCCCCAGAGAAACTTTGCATTATCTTGTAAAACAGTGTTTTTTCTAGAGCTAAAGTGTTGTGTTCCCCAGAGAAACTTTGCATTATCTTGTAAAACAGTGTTTTTTCTAGAGCTAAAGTGTTGTGTTCCCCAGAGAAACTTTGCATTATCTTGTAAAACAGTGTTTTTTCTAGAGCTAAAGTGTTGTGTTCCCCAGAGAAACTTTGCATTATCTTGTAAAACAGTGTTTTTTCTAGAGCTAAAGTGTTGTGTTCCCCAGAGAAACTTTGCATTATCTTGTAAAACAGTGTTTTTTCTAGAGCTAAAGTGTTGTGTTCCCCAGAGAAACTTTGCATTATCTTGTAAAACAGTGTTTTTTCTAGAGCTAAAGTGTTGTGTTCCCCAGAGAAACTTTGCATTATCTTGTAAAACAGTGTTTTTTCTAGAGCTAAAGTGTTGTGTTCCCCAGAGAAACTTTGCGTTATCTCGTAAAACAGTTTTTCTAGGGCAAAAGTGTTGTGTTCCCCAGAGAAACTTTGCGTTATCTCGTAAAACAGTTTTTCTAGTGCAAAAGTGTTGTGTTCCCCAGAGAACCTTTGCATTATCTCGTAAAACAGTTTTTTTCTAGAGCAAAAGTGTTGTGTTCCCCAGAGAAGCTGGCATTATCTCGTAAATCAGTTTTTTAGAGCAAAAGTGTTGTGTTCCCCAGAGAAACTGGCATTATCTCGTCAAACCGTTTTCTAGAGCAAAAGTGTTGTGTTCCCTAGAGAAACTTTGCATTATTTCGTAAAACAGTTTTTCAAGTACAAACAGGGATTGAAATTAACTTTTTTACTCACTAGCCAATTTGGCTACTACATTTTTAAGTTACCGGCTATTCATAACTTCTAGCAGCCAAAAAAAAAATGAAATAAACCAACAGCTTGAGGCTGTCTACATGACAAAGCGACTGTTGCAAATAATTTTGTGTCGGTTCTAAGGGTGTGCAATATTGACAAAAAATAATATCTCAATATTTTCTGAGATTTTATTGATAAAGATAATTAGACAATATTTTGCTGAGTGTGTTATTGTGCTGATATCTTAAGGATATTGTGGACAGCTGACTCCTAAAGTTTTTGATATTCTTCATATTCTGAGTGGTCAGTTCACAGGAGTGATAGAAATTAATCTTTTCCAATAAGTTTAGATTGATTTTTACCTTTTATGGGCATTTTTACCTTTATAAATCAATTTTTACTAAAAGTGTGCATCATCTTTTGAGTCAAATTCTTACATTTAATCAGGCAATTATAACAATACTACATTTAGGCTGTTACTAAACAAATGAAATCAGTATCAATAAAATTCTTCTTTGCAGAAGTTGAATATGAAGTGGCATTTAGATGTATTTACACATGTTAATGCAGCTTAGAGGGACATGGGATGCTTTAACCTGCAGTTACAAATGCATAAATAATGTTTTGATATTTTAAACATGAAATGTTGAATAGTGATACATAAATTATTAAAAAAATTAAAAGATACTTTAAATGTGAAATTAAATCCGCCAGTAAGTGGCAGCAAGTCACTGTTAAGTGAGTCATTGCGAATGAACCAAATCATTTAAACGGTTGATTTTGCTGAGAGACGCAAAACAGCGCTGTGTTTGGAATGTTTTCTGTTGGTGAAATAATGCAAAAACAGCCAATATGGTGTCTAAAACGTAAGTCTCTTGATATTAACTTATTATTGAACTGTTGTAAAAAAAATCAATATCACATTTGTAACCATGCTGATTTTTTTTTTAAACAGCACTCTTCGTGTGATATTAACTATATGAATTGATATAAATATATACATTTTCCAACTCCCTTATCTTGAATTATGTGATAATTCTTAATGCATATTAACAGACTGAATCATGCAATGAAAGAATGCACTCTAAATGCGCACAGCACAAAGTTAGTCTAACCAGACTACATCACGTCGCGTATGCGTGCACTTTGTAATTTAGGTGTGTTTTGTTTGGTTTTTGCAATATAGGCTACTCGATAATGTCATGATGTCTCACAAGTTCAGTATTTGCGCTAAACCTGTGCAGATTTGGCTTGCATGAACTTCCCAAAGAAATTCATGAGTGAACATAACTTACGAAAATTAACCCGCCAAACTGGCTAGTGATTTGACAGCGTTACCCGCATTTGGCGGGTTGGCGGGTGTTAATTTCAAACCCTGAGTAAAAGAGTGTTGTGTTCCCCAGAGAAACTTTGCATTATCTCGTAAAACAATTTTTCTAGAGCAAAAGTGTTGTGTTCCCCAGAGAAACTTGCATTATCTCGTAAAACAGTTCTTCTAAAGCAAAAGAATTGTGTTCACCAGAGAAACTTTTCATACTCCCATAAAGCATTTGCATTCTTTGACAAAAGTACTCTGTTACTCTGAGAAACTTTGCGTTTGCTGGCAAAACATTTACGTTCTCTAGCAAAACTTTTTCAAGTTTCTCAGGGGAACACAAAAGTTTTGCAAAAGAAGACAAAATCTTTGAAATGATTTTTCCTCCCTTTTCATTTTTCCCCATCACCATGACAGGTTCATTTCAATTAGTGTTTGATGTTTCTACTTGCTCAATGTGGGCTTCTCTGCTTGGCTTCCGTGTCTATAAGTGTTCAGATGACTCATTCTTCTCCACTATACCCGTCAGACATCCAGGACCCAGAACCCTTTGACTGGCACCTCTCCTGCGGGCTGCCTCTGCTGCGATAAATCCCAATTATGACCCCTTCCATTACAGCTAGCGAAAGGTCATGTGACCCAGACGGCATTCTCGGGCATGATTAGGATTAGCAGGCCATCTCTTCTGGACGGAACTGTCGCCAGTAGCTCTGCTAGTTACTTAGCGCCTAGCCATCCCCGCCAGAGAACAACAAGCCAGTGTCTGCTGCCTCTAAAACCCTCTGGATTAGAGGCAAGACCCCACCAGAGCATGACAAGGCTTTTGTCACTGGACTCCATTGGCTTTAAGACAGCTTGTTGTCTTCATTTTGTTCCCGCTGTTTTTTTCGTGCTCTAATTCAATCACAGGAGAGCTTGGAGAACTGGATTAAGCACTAGTGCTGAAAACAGATTTTATGCCGTGACCAAAGGAAGTGGAGATCTAAAAAAAAATCTATTTTGGGCAGAAGGAAGTTCTTTATGGTATGGCCTGCAGAAACCCTGGTTGCTGATTGCAAGGAATATTTGTGAAGGTTATTCATCTATTTTGCACAGAGTACATTTTTTTTTGTGACTTTTATTGCACAGGACAAAGAAACAAACAGAATCAGGAAGTGTGACATTCCAGATTTAAACACATGTTGCCTGTAACAGTGATTGCATTTCATGTGGTTACATTTCCAAACTCCAGAGATTATAGGTCTATCTGTGTCAAACCAAGGAGTTTTAACATAGCTATCAGTAAGCACTCCCATTTATTTTGTTTGGTTGATGCATGCATCCCTGGAAGCATGAAACCTGGATGCTGCCACTTCATAGGCGCTCAGTTCAGAGAATATTTTTTGAGCTGAAGATGTCTTGTGATTAATCACGTTATAATAAAAAATAATAAACCTTGCTTTTAAAAGCCTTGTCAAAATGGGGAACTGAAATTTTAATTAGTGCTGTCAGAAACCAGTTTGGTAACAGTCATTATTTGGAGTTTGCTGTAACAATTGATGCAGAAATTATACCTTTAAACATACTAGCATTCCCCAGCTACCAAAAATATAGCTGTGATGATTCTCTAACATTCATTATCAAGCATTTCTGTCACCTATTCAGAGTCTGAATGAATCAATGAATCACTAAATCTATCACTCTATCAAAGAGAACAGTATCTCTGCAGATTTCTCATAAGCAGGCAATAGGAGCTCTCAGAGAAGCATTAATAACTTGTTTTGTTACACACATAACCATTTATGACTTGCACCCATGTCAATCAAGTCTCTTCGTGGCACTTCAGAGGGTCCGATCTGCCCGAGAACAGAGACACACAGCCTCACCATCGGTGAGCTCATCCCTCGACCCATTCCACTCTGATCCCCCTTGGCACCTCTTTCTGATGGTATCTTAATCTTTCCTGTGAACGAAGGTCTCCCACCTCCCCTGATGGGGTCTGTTAAAAGGCCTCTGCTAACCTATTTTGGGGACAGCGGTGCATATGGTTTCAGAAGCCTGATGGCATTTCTAACCACATTGTTGACTCGCAAGAATTGCATTGAACCCGTGTCCCATGGTCGCATTTTAATAGGGAATGGAAGTGCTGGGTTGTGTCACATTTCCACGGGACTCCGATTCCACTGGGAATTCCAGAGCCATGAACTAATGTATCAGAGACTGTGATCAAGCTATTGTGGGCTGCTGGAAACTAGCGTGGTCTGGTGTAGTGGCACTAGCTCAAGGCTGGCAACCAGAAGGCTGTCGATTTGAGCCTCAATGGGCCACCATTGTGCCCTTGAGGAAAATTATTAAAGACAAATCAAAACTCACCACACTGTTTCTGGTTTTATGCATGATTAATCTGAATGTAATAGCAAAATATGCCACTGGGATACATTGAAATGTGGTTGAACTTGACCTTTAGCCTCCACGTCCTGGTCAAAAGCTTCCTTTAAAGTTTGTGCTGGTGTTTCACAATCCAATGAACTCCTGATGGATAAAATCAAGTCCTGCATTTTCTCTCACTGGATATCTGGTTTCATTTGCAAATACGTTACATTATGCAAGTAAAATGGGTTGCAAATGCCATTTCATGTTGGCTTTATGGCCTAGGTTGCTATTGTAGATAAAATGATAAAAATGATCAAATGCTAAATGATTATATATTGCATGAACAAATGGGGTAGACAGTCTCGAATATCCCTAATATAACTGGAAAATAACTATAAGATGCAAGATTCTGCTGATGTGAATGTCAACAGTACTGTCAACACCACAGCTGTACTTCAAAAACATTTTTTCTTCAAAAATCTTTGTTCATGGATAAACTAAATGGATGATTTCTAAAATCAAATATTCAAATTCAATTCAGCCTTTTTTAGAAAGACAGTCATCTGCAGGCCACCACGAGAAGAAAATGCTTGACTTGAAATATTATTGTCCATACAGCAAAAAATAAAATAAAACAAATAAATAAATACCAACAATAAATGAATAAAATACAAAATAAAATATATGGATGGACAGTTTAAAATACATGATACTTAGCAATATATTTTGCCCTAATTTGGTATATTTTGAAATACCCTTAAATATATATATATATATTAAAATACAGTATATAAATATTATGCATTATGGGTGTAATCGCTGTAAAAACTGCTCGTTCACTAAAAGCAAATGCCACTCATCAAATTCCAAGATTTACGTGATTGCATGTCTTCATGTCAAAAGGGCAGTAAATCTCATTCAGTTGCAGTGAGGTGAACTGAAGGGTTATTCAGTTCAAAACCTGTTGGTTAAAAAAAAAAAAAAAAAAACCTGAACATAATGCCCAGATGCTTTTCAGAACATACAGAACCAGTATATGTTGTGTTTCAGATGCTGGTCCCTATTAGGGGATGCTGGTAGTTTTGCATAGCCATAATTTGACTTGTAGTATAAAGTCTAGTTAATACTGCAGCTTCAACCCAATGTCTGTGCTGAGGGAAAAAAAAAAAAAAAAACTTGAAGAAACTAGTGTACATATTATTTGACAGCGCTCATGAATATCTTCACATGCTACTAACTGCCCCAAATGTGTGCTGATGTCCACGACAGGCTTCTTCCATATTTTGGCTATTCTGATACACCAGCTAAACAATAACCTAATACTAATACTTAGCATAAATCATTGAGAATCAGCATGAACATTTTTGTGTTCTCATTCTAGCACTTCTTGCTACAGATGGGGCATGTTTCAACTAAAGCTCTTATTTAATAAATTCTCTAATTTTATGAGCCGTTCTTTTCATGTGAAGACCAGAGATAATCCTGATAGAATGATCGATCTCATTAACTTGGATTCTTGTCACATTACTCATGAGCTAACACTGAATCATACACTTCAAACAGCCCATTACAGCAATCGTGAAAAAATATGACTCTTTGCATTCCTAGAAACGCTCTCCGCTGATACCGACCCACCTAAAACTTCCTAGCGCTGCAGTGTTGAGGCGTTATGAGGTGTGACGCGCAGCTGCGGCCTGTTCTCTCAGAAATACGGTTGTGTGTTTCTCAGATCATTGGGTAAGGGGATATAACAGGGGGTGTTGCGGGCACGGAGCGCTCGCTCAGAGACAATCAGCACCTGTTCCCTCCATGATCGCTCTAAGCTCGGTGTGTAATTAATGGATGTTCTTGCTTTTCAGAGGGCTTATATTATGTTTACAGAAGTAACAATAACTCTCTTTATCATGTCATAATTAAAAACGGACTTGGAAACACATGGCGACCAAAGTTACGTCTAAATGACTGTACAAGCTGTGCATTTGAAACCTGCAAACCTGCTTTAAATTTACAGGAATACTGGCAGCAATGCCAAAAAGTCACTAAAAAAAAAAAAAAATACAGTGACAATTTAAATACAGTGCAATTGAAGCCATTAAAGGATTGCAGCTTGGTTCCTGCATATATTATAGCTAATTAACAGAAGTAAATCTGATTGATTGTTCTTATACTAACCTACTGTACCTAAACTACTTGATCTGATTTGAACTTGGAACACAACAAAAATGTACTAAACTACATTAAAAATCCACACCATTTACAGCTGATTAAATATATTTTTATAGAAACATTTTTATAAAATCAAATAAATAAATAAATAAATACAAATTACTAGTAAATAAATAAAAACTAGTGCTATCAAACGATTAATCATGATTAATCGCATCCAAAATAAAAAAAATGTGTTTACATAATATATGTGTGTGTGTACTGTGTATATTTATTATGTATTTATAAATACACACACATACAGTATATATTTAAAAAAATATTTACATGTATATATTTATATTCATATAATTTATTTTAAATATAAATATATTTCAAATATAAATGTAACAACGTTCATAGATCGGGAAGAAGGAGGATCTCGGCCCCGCCCCTCTCGTCACAATAAACAACGCATTTTTCTTAAATATATACATGCATGTGTGTGTATTTATATCTACATAATAAATATACACAGTACACATATATTATGTAAACTAAAACTTTTATTTTGGATGCGATTAATCGTTTGACAGCACTAATAAAAATTTTTAATAAAAAAACTTAAATAAAAGTTAAATAAAAAGTAATAAATAAATATGTACATACATGTGATGGAGAAGAAACTATTATGTAAATAAATACATGAATAAATAAAATAGAATAAATACATAATACATACATAAATACATACATACACACTCGAGACTCCCAAAGAGAGACTTTTATACTGAGACATATGCAAATCTAAATAAAATACAATCAAATTATGTGTCAAGCACTTCTTTGGAACTTCTGCATATTTATTACCATAAATTATAAGGTAATTCATTTTACTTCTTTACATCTAAACACAGTACAATTACATGTATTGTATTGTTAAGTCTAATATTTTAATATTTAATCATTTTTTCACAGTATCCATATGTTTTATCACAAATATCTATATGTTTTTAGAACATTTTTGCAGTAGGTTAAAGGTGAAGAAAGTGTGTACAGGAGAGTCAGGAACCAGGAAATGTAGGTCACGAACGTGTTAATTAGTGAACTGGAAGTGAATGATATACTGTGAGGCTGATGGCATTGAATACAAGGGGAACAGAGACCTGGGGGAGGGTTGAAAGCAAAGGGAGTCTACCGCTGGCCACCTCTGGCCCTAACAAACACTGAATAAAACCCAGTCTCAGTGCAAAGCTTGTTTTAATCATTAATTTGACAATGTGTGTGAACATCTGCTTGACAGCACTTTGCTGACATGCAGTCTGAAAAGCGTTATTGTTCTCTGTTACACTTTTCTCTAAAGCTCCCACCCAGAACCTCTTGTCAATCGACAGCAGCACAGGAAGGAGTTTAGATGTTTTTTCATCGCAAAAGTTAGGTAAGTTTAGTTAAAATTACCGCACATTTATTTAAATAGTTCAGTAATTAGCAGAGCTTGCTAAAGCTAAGTAATACATTTCTCCAGTTTTTATCGTCGACAACAATATCGTAAATGTTGTTTTAATTTGCGAGCTGACATTATCGAGTATGTCACTCACTTTGAGAAAAAAAAAAAAACAGGTCTTGCGTGTCCAAAAGCATTTACTGCATGATAAAGAAAATTAGAATGCAGGTAAAATTCAAGTTATAGAAGCAAAAATTATCCTTGCATGTTTTTTTGTTTGCTTGTTTTTTTATATCGATATGATATAGTTAAGTAATATCACACAAGAAAGAGTGTCTTTTTCTCAAATATCAGCATCTGAGCATGATTGCAAATGAAATTGATTTTATACATCAGTTCAACAAACAATAAGTTTATATTGAGTGAGTTACGTAATGTACATTTTAGACACAAAAATTGTCTTTTTTCTGTTTTAAGGAATCTGTTTTTGAACAAATCATTTCAGTCAGTGATTCAATGATCCATTCATAATAACAGTTACTTGCTTCGTTTCTAAATAAATAATTTTTGAATTAATCGTTTGAATGAATGATTCAATGAATCACTCATTAAGACAGGGACTTGCTGCCACCCACTGGCGGTTTTATTGTCATATTGATTTATCCATGACAGGCCTAAACCAGCCAAAGTACCCGCACAAAAACACACTCAGCAAAATATTGTTTAAATTATCGTTATCGTTAAAATACCAACATATAATTTGTTTTGTCAATATCGCACACCCCTATCTCCTGCACTGTTTTTGCTACATACATTCACCTCAAATCATGTGTCTTGTTGAAGAGAGGTGTACTATTAATTTTCAAAATGATCAGATTGGCAAACAATAAAACAAACAAACAAAAAATCCCACAGGAAGCCGGACCATATCTCTTTTGGCTTGGGTTGAGCATGTGGCATTATTTGCATAAAACATAAAAATATGGTTATGCTAATACAATTTTTTAGGATGACACAACATAGTCTATTAATGCTGGGAAAAAAACATCAATGTAATGTCATGACTTCAAATTAATTTAGTTTTTTTCTTCAAACTTTACATTGAATTTTAAAGATACTTTAAGTTATGTCTCATATCCATTCAAAAGGCCAAACATGGAGCAACCTGGTAATCATTATTTTATTTTACCTTTAACGTAAGCGGGAATGATCCATTAATTAAAATTAAATCAAATTAAACTTTATTACAATTATTAAAGCTCTTGGTCTCTGTCTTCTCCACAATAAAGCCTTGCAGAGGGATCCGCACGTCTCACGTCTTGTCAGCCCCGTAACAGGTTGGTTGTCAAATATTGAGACTGAAGCTGTTGGGTTGGTTGTCAGTGTGTTTACCTGTCTGCAGTGATCAAGTAGTTTATGATGATTAATTTTACAGCAGTTTATTTAAAGCACTTCAGTGAATTTTGTCACATGCAACAATAGTTCACTCACATATACTTTGGTTGCTAGATCATCTCCAAAACAGAGCTGGAAAGGTAATGTCCATAAAGAAAGCCAGTTTCACCTGAAGAGCTAAAACAAATATAATATTTATAAAATATGCACATGCACTTATATATTGTGTTTCAAGATCTGTTTTATTATAGGTATAAGTTTAATTTCTACAGAGTGTGCAGAAGGTCGAGTGAGAGCACTGATTGATGCCCCAATTGAGTGGGATTCCAGCTTTGTTATGGGCGTCCCTCAATCCCATTCAACCAGCATCTCTTTTCAGGGGAGCTCTGTGTTAAGGATGCTCTTTGGAGCCATTGACTCCCCATTGTCTGTCGAGGGGCCCTGCTGTCCAGCTCCTTTGTTATGACAGTTGGGCAGCCTTTATACAGACTAAATAAGATAACTCAGCTGTTCATTTGAGGGACTAACCCCTCAACCTTGCAACACCCCCATCAACCCCCGACCAGTATCTACAGAAGCCCTTAAACCCCCCCCAAAACTGCAGGTCACACTCCGAGTCTCCACACATCACAGCAGCTCAAGAAACTACACCAGTGTTTCTCGGCTGGTTTTGTTTGAGAAACCAGATTTTACATTACATGCTCATCAAGGACTAAATGTAATCCATATTTAATGTAGCCTGGGTCAGATGTCCATTTACTTTGTGTTGGAACTGACCTACAGTACAGTGATTTAAGTAGCTTCTACTAGTTGTGACTGTGAATGTGTGCACCCTTCAAAGTTGATTATGCCAAAGTTGTATTGTGCTAATTATGCAATATATGATTACTTTCGGTAACACTTTATTTTGATGGTCCCTTTTGAACATTCTGTTGACAATAATTAATGTTGCACCTACATGTCTACTAACTCTCATTAGAGTATTAGTAGACTGTTTGCTTAATATCAGCTAACTCTTTATTGTGATGGATCCCCGCAGTTTCTACTGACTACAAGTAACTTTGCAAGTACGTCAACTTATTCTAGCTCTAACCCTGTCAGTCTACTAATACTTTACTAACACTCTAATGAGAGTTAGTAGACATGAAGGTGCAATGTTACTTATAGTCAACAGAATGTGTTAAAGGGACCATCAAAATAAAGTGAAACCTTACTTTCATTTAATTGTTTTTACTTTTTCCTCGTTCAGCATGGATCATCAGTTCAGAACCACTGAACTAGAGAACAACCTAAGCATTTAAAAACTGATTTATCATCATGTCTAGTTGGTTTTCTGGCAACTCAGTGTCTCCTAATGGCCTTTTTGAATAATAATAAGTTATGTTCTGCATTTAAAACATTCAGTGTCACTATTCACTGCCTATGGTGATGATGGTACATCCTAGGACAGAAAAATCACAAATGAAATTTTAAAAATATAATTATAAATGGATTTACTTTACATTTCCAAATTAAAATAAAATCACAAATTTTAAATTGTAATAATATTTAACAATATTTCATTGTTATGTTTTTGATCAAATAAATGCAGCCCTACGTGAGTTTTTGACTTCTTTTGACTTCAAACTTTTGAATGGTAGTGTAATTAAATATTAAATTATTAAAAGAAATAATCCTATTTCTTTATTTGTTTCTACTACAAAGCATTGAAATTAAATTGTAGCTCAAATGGAGAAAATGGTATCCTTCCAGAGTTTCCTAAGAGACCTCAACTATGTCTTAAACTCTGTTCGAAGGTCAAAAACCTCAATATGAACTCAAACATTTCTCATCATTTTCCAAGACTAAATTATAGCTATTATCGGCATTAATTTGCATTAATTTCACAGCTCTATATTCTGACTGCATGTTAACAACAACTGACTTATTTGCATCTATTTAAATCAAACGTGTAAAAGAAACATCTGAGACAATGTACATTCTTCAATAAAGCATACCCCATTGAGTCTCCCAAGCAATGAACGAGCAATAAAATGTTAATCTGCATAAATATACTGATCAAGCATACGGGACAGTGTATCTATACACAATTCCTGAAGTCTATATGTGCTCGGGGCTCATTGTTGTGGCTGTCACGATGCTCATACGCAACTGTCAGATTGTAGTTATCATTTTACGCCATTAGCATTCCAGCGTTTGAGAGTCTGGTCTCTGGTAACAGGTTCAGCGAGGCTGTGAAAGTGTGAGGACGGCTCTGCTCAAACACTGCTATCCCTGACCCTGACACTGAGGCTGACTGTGGACTAACATTTACTCTACATCACCCATCCTGCTGATTTCCGCCTTAACCAGAGAGTCAACATCCTGATGGGAGAGAGCGCATGTAAACACAGAATGGGAAAAAACGACATTATACACAATAAGGTTGTACGAAGACTACCGATCTGCATGTGAAAGAGAGGATGAGAAGAGATTCAAAGGAAGAAGATCCACAAAAAGAAACAAAACCGAATTATATGAATGGACTGTGCTGAGAGCGGCTTTACGAAATAAGATCTTCTTAGAAACGGGAGTGAATTTCTATGTGTCGATCTAATCCTGCGCTGGTCCGAAACCCTGCTGTGTGAGAGAAAAAGTTACTGAATAACCCAGTTCACCGCTCATCTCCTACAATCTCTCTAGGACTACTGACCCCTGGGTGCCCTAACCCGAGTTTAGAGGTCACATCCCCCTCTTTCGTTATCTCTCTTTCACTCTCACCAGTATGAGACTACAGGTTCATATGCAAGTCCTTGTATATGTTATGTTTATGTATATTTAGTATTTGTACTAAAAGACAGAGGTTTAACAAAAGCTAAAGAATCGGCCATTGAAAATGGTCACGAACCCTTATTGATCAATCTTAAAAACAAAGGTTCTTTATTGGTATTGTTGGCTCCATGAAGAACCTTTAACATCCATAAAGCATTTCCATTTCCCATATAATTTTTTTTTTTTTTTAAGCATAAACCAGAAGATGTTTTTTTTTTTCAAAAGCTCTCATATAGTTATCAGTTATGTTTTATGTTTGCAGAAGTATCTAAGGAAAAAAATTGTGCACATAAAATACACATAATAAAAACATGTAGCCTACTCTTCCCTTAAAATATTTGGGTTCAGTATGATTTTTCTTTTTAAAGAAAGTATTACTTTTAGTAAGCAATGATTCAGTAAATGTATCAAAAGTAAAGATATTTTATAAGGTTACAGAATGTTTAAATAAATAAATGCTGTTCTTTTGAACGTTCTATTTATCAAAGCATCCTGAAAATACGTTTCAAAGAATCCTGAAAAACAAAAATACGATGCAGCACAACGGTTTTCAACATTGATAATAATAAGAAATGTTTCTTGAGTATAAATCAGCGTATTAGAATGATTTCTGAAGGATCGTGTGGCACTGGATAATGCTTAAAATTCAGCTTTGTGTCATTGGAATAATAAAGCAATAAGCCCCAAGAAGTTGTTGTTTACAGTAAAATTAGAAGAACTAAGGGGCATTGTTAGGCACAGATATTTTTAAAACAATTTGATATATTTTAAACTAAGTTTGCATTAAGTATATCGCATGTTCGCCTATAGAAAGCGTTATTAAACAACTTGATGAACATACAGTACCATACCTGAAACAGAAAGCTATTAAATATGGCTACGTTTACACGACAACGGTGTAGTCAAAAACGGAAAGGTTTTTCCCTTGCGTTTTTTTTAATTTTCACGTATACACGACAACATTTTCAAAACGATTCCCGTTTACACATGTCCGCGAAAACGGCCAAAAACGTATGTATGCCAGGCCAGTAGTTGGTGCTGTCACCTTGTTAGTAAACCGTACCTGTAGGGAAGTGACGATTATATTATGTATATGAGGCGTCTCCACTGTTGGTTGTAATATTGGTGAAGTAAATCCACACTTTGCTGAAGAAGCGTTAGCAAACTCTTGAGCAACAACAACAGTACCATGTACTCTGCCATTGTTGTGTATGTTTGTTCGCGCTTGCCTTTAAAATCGTAACGTACTGCGAATGTCTACATACCTAACACGTACTACACACGTGCATGATGTCACCATTTTTTAAAGATTCCCGTTTTGGGTGTTTACACAGAAACGATAATGGTGCCGTTTTCAAAAACTTGCACTTTGAAACTCGTTTTCAAAAATATGCTTTTTCAGTCCCCAAAACACCGTAGTCGTGTAAACGAACAATCAAAACGCATAAAAAGTTTCCCATTTTTGGCTGAAAACGTTGTCATGTAAACGGCCCTTAACATTCCCTCTGCACTTTGAAAACTGTGGGTTTCCACACAAACTAGCGCACAGCAACGTTTCTTCCGCAGGAGAAAACTTTCTTTGATGGGGAATTGGGCGTGACCTCAAAATTAAAGGTGAAGGACGCAAACATATAGTCACTAGGGGTCACTTAATGAAATAAATAACAAACAGTTAATTTTGCTGAAACACATAATCCATGGAACCGCGGCAACAAATACACGCAATGTCTGAAGAAATGGTTAAGCCTAGAAGGGATACAGCTGTGGCTACTGGGCATGTGCACATCAATATAGCGTAATTTTTTTTGCCACACTGTACAACAATAATTAATCGTTTTTGCATTATTGAAAGGGGTAGGTATAGACAATCTAATAGGTGGAAAATTTAATCTATTGTTAGTTTCCGGTCATAGCTCTATCCCTTCTAGCCACAACCGCAGGAAATCTGATGTAGTGAGGTCAAAGGTGTATAAGCGGCTCAACCAATCAGAATCAAGGGGCCTCATTTATAAAGTGTGCGTACGCTCAGATTTGATCTTAGAGTGTGCGTACGATAAAAGTACGAGTGTGCCAACGCTCATCTTTGTAAAAACTGGCTTCGACGTGGAAAAGTGTTTAGCGTCACGTCGGGGTTTGAGCAGACGTACTTTTTTTTTGTCCGAATACTGCAGGTTTTTGAAAATGTAAGCTGTTCTTGCAGCTCGCTGTTCTAATTTAAAGAATTTGGACGATGACTGGTGGCATTAGTTTAGGAGTCATTTGCAAGGCAGAGAGCTGAAACTATTCAGTTGTGCGCAAGTTCAAGATCATTTGCGATTCAATGTCACATCTGAAAAAGAGCCGTACATGCGTTTTCTGTGCGTACGTTCATTCTATGAATCCCACATACATATATTTGAGAGATGATCGTAAGATCAAATTTAGGATGGTTTCTGCACAACATAACAAATGAGGCCCACGGAGCGGAACTATCCATTTTATTAATTTACTAATTATAAAACAGTAATTTTAAATTGTAATAATATTTCACAGAATTACTATTTGAAGTGTATTTTTGTTTAAATAAATGCAGCTTTGGTAAGCTTATTTGGGATTTTCTATCATATGGGTATTTTCTGTATTCTTGATGCTTTTCCCAAAAGCAACTATGGTCGCAAGTTCCGTCATTACCAATAGAGTTTAAACTGGAACTAATGACCATAGTTAGCCAATGAAGGTTTTGGGAAAGGCACCCCAGGTTGGTTTGTTGTGGTAATTTGAACAGTGTGAATTTTGGAGACCAGTATTGCAAACAGTCTGGTCAATATTTGTGCAGTATTGACTGAGGATCTGCTTTTCTGTTGGAAGGAAAGGAGAACAAACTTAACCTGTTGTGATCTGAGATAGAGGAATCTGTAAAAACTTTCATTGGGATGTCACCCGTGTTGTGCTCATCAGGATTTCCAAGGGGAAAAGTTGCCAAGATCGATGCTAGGAATAAAACACACACACACACACATATGTCTGGTTTGCTATCCTTGTGGGGACTCTCCATAGGCGTAATGGTTTTTCTACTGTACGGACCATATTTTTTATCGCCCTACACCAACCCTACACCTACACCTAAGCCTACCCCTCACAGGAAACCTTCTGCATTTTTAGATTTTCAAAAAACTTAATTCTGTGTGATTTATTAGCTTGTTTACCCGTGGGGACCTCAATTTAAGTTCCCACCGTGACACGAGTCCCCATACTGTACAAACTGTATTTTCTTTCCCCTTACCATAAACCTACCCTTCACAGAAAACTGTCTGCTATTTCAGATTTTCAAAAACTGTATGATTTCTGTATAATTTAAAAGATTTTGCATTGATGCAAGAATGCAAAAATTGCTAGTACATTTCACAATTAATTTACAAAGAAACCACAAGTAGCACATTGAATTAAACATGACATTTTAAAGTAGAAAGACTGAAATTGTATTTTCTTGTAAAACATTCTTCAAAAAAAATGTGAAAAGAAAAATAAAGCATTACAGTGTAGGGTGCTAGGATTGACCAATCAGAATCAAGCATTCCAGAGCGCCACATAATAATGAATGAAAGCAATTAAAAAGAAGACTAAAAGTATCTTGCAGCGCTACTAATGCTGTTGAGTTACAAATTGCTTGTTTCTGACAAATGACAAAACCTTAATCCAAATGTTTTCTGACAGTTATTTTTATTGGTTAAATCCAGTCTAATTCTTGCGATAGCAGGTGTGACGGTGGGAGGCCAGAAAAGACCTGTGACCATAATACTGCCATAACTCACAGTCAACACAACACGGAGGGGAAATGTTTATGGTACCCAACGCTCAGTGTAAATGTTAAAGGGGTTCGGCGCACCACCATTAACATGCCATTGGAAAGCCGTTTCCTTGGCAATGGCTCTGCAAGCACAAGCTGTATAAAATCTGTTTGGGTTGGGAATGCCATTGTGATCAGATATATGTGCCAATCCATGTTGCCATGGAGGGCGTGACCGCTCAGGAACGCCTTTTCATGACTAAGCCCCTTTCTTCCCCTTTCCCAGGAGTCATTCATTCTGGATTTCATTTATCACAGACAGGGATGATCAGATCAACCTTCTGTTGCCTAACCTCTGCACCTCTCTGCTCACTTCTGACTAACTTCAACACCGATGGCCTAATTCTAGCCAGCTTGCTTTGGTTCGAAAAGACAACAATATATGTATTCATGACAAAGAAAGCAGATCTGATCAGTACTCTTAGATCTGATTTTAATTTGGGCTCGACGTCCTCTCTTTAACTCCACACAATCTCAGCAGATGGGCCACAGATACTGATGTAATTTCCTGGATCTTTCCAAAGTATGCGCAGTTGCGCACAGTAAAACCAACGGAACCCATTACTCTTTCCATGTTCACTTCAATTTAAAACTTCATCAGTCAGAAGCTTCTACTTAAAATAAGTAAACAAATGGAGAAAAATGAATTTTAGCAAAGTACAATGGTTTACTGATGGATATGGTTTATAAGGTTTATAATGAATTTTAAACATTATTTATTAATGTTTAAAAAATAAGTTAATTAAACATGAATAAATATCACAATGCAAATGCACAATAACAAATATTATTAATATTTGAATATAAATTAATTGACATGAGTAATATTTGTAATTAATTATTTATATGCTGAATTATCCAATACTATTGTTAATATAATATTACTAATATGTATAATATAATTAAATATTATTAAAAGTAATATAACTACATAGTCTCAACAATATATTATCTAAATTACTAAAATTATTGAATAAACAAACAAACAAATAATTAGCACAATAACAAATATTAGAGTCCAACCGATATATCGTTTAGCCGATATGAGCCTGTCGCCGATATATCGGTATCGGCGAATATGTCGCCGATATGAACTTTTTTTTTTTTACAGAACATACAGTATAACGCAGATGAAATGCTTCTGAATGGTGTAATTACTCAGTTTGTCCAGCAGAGCGCTCCATTGTTTGCTACTGGCGACCCAGGTCAGTGTAGTGTAGAGATATGCGCATGAGCTCAAACTACACCCAAGTCCGCTGCTTCAAATTATCCGCCCGCCTCCCACCCTCACCTATATTTGATCGTCACATTACAATTATTCTAATTCTTAGTTTTGCATGATGATATGATGAATGATGGCTCATTTTAACAGCAGATTCAGTGACAGAGACTAGAGCTGATCTGCGCATCACGGCACGCGTCTGCGGCGCATTAAAGCCTGTGTTACGGCCACCGGAGCTGATCGCAGCTGGACTGGTGTTTATGCCGGCCGCGCCGCGGCCCAGAACTCATGCTTATTACATTGGTCACATCACATCTATATAGATAGATAGATAGATAGATAGATAGATAGATAGATAGATAGATA